>NW_024717471.1:392500-466451 GCF_018991925.1 Homarus americanus | reverse complement strand
TAATCCTTGGTCCACATAGTCTGTGAATACTGTGTATGGAGATAGACTGCTCAGAAACTGTGGCGATGAAATAACATGTTCAAGCAAGTGTTGGTATCTGCCTCCCGAAGGATAAAACCTAAGATTGGTGTATGTACAATAATAATAATAATAATAATAATAATAATAATAATAGTAACAATAATAACAATAATAATAATAATAATAAAATAATAACATACAAAAATAATAATAATATAAACAATACGAAACTCCTAACACCCTCGAATTTTTTCGCTAAAGTTCACTCGGTTTCTTATGGATTTCAGTTTTCCGGGCTTATTTTTATCTTCTTTTCACGAACTTCACTTTATTTTTCTGGACTCTCCGGACGCCGTTTAACACCCTGCGCCACTGGCTTCGCTTCATGGGAGTCTAATATGCATATTTTTTTACTTTCAGGCCGTGGAAGGTCTTCGTTTAATCTCTTGTTAGGCCTCTTGACGAGTTGGTGAGAGGGGTTGTGGGTTTGCAAATGCACATCGACGGAATCAAACACGCCGGGCCCCACACAGGCTGGTTTATTTAAGATAATGTTTTCGCTCACACCCCGCAGTCTATCAATTTTGTTTTGGGATCTGGCCACTTCCAGCACCTTAAGCGGTTGTTCAAACGCTGCTGACTTGAGAAAACTTTGGCTGTTATTTAATTGGTTACGGTTAAAGCCCTTGAGGTGACCATCTTTGAGCATGTAGTCGGCTACTAATTGGATATGGCGGCGATCTATCGTTTCACCGGCATTTTCGTAAATGCTGCTTATTTCTTGGATGATATATCTGCGGGTGTATGGAAGTCCCCTGAGACTATATTCGAAATTAAGATCCTTTGCTGTGCCATTTAATAGTTCTTTGAGTCGTGGGATAGTGTCATAATCGGAAGCCACGGAAGCTCTGTGGGCCGCATTTAGTGTCATTTGCATAAGTGGCTCGGCCAGGGCCTGAGCGGCGAGGGCTCCAACACTTTGGCCCACAGTAACCCGGCCGTCATAAAATTTATCTTCAACTATGTTCATTACGACCTCAAATTGTCTTTCTGTCAATTTATAGTATTTAGTGACGCAGAAAGAGTTAATCCACTACCGCAGATAACATTTAAACACAGCAAGGGTGTCTCCTCTCACCCGCAGTGCGGAGACATCATTTTCTAACTCATCTCCTGTAGCTTACAATTCCCGGTTATAATTTATGAGGGGCATTTTGGAGTGAGTTCTTGGAGGTGAATATGGTACATATCTATTTTTGGCTATGGCCTTTTGTGCCTTACGCTTGCGTTCTCTGAGATTGGTAATCATATCCTCTGGACGTTTTACTTCCTGCGGTTTTTCGATAAAATCGTCAAATTTTTTAAAAACTTTGCTGACGATACTGATAATTTTAGCAGGCGTTATTAGTGGTCCTGAGGCGGGCACATTTTAATGGACATATGACATGACGTAATCCATATTTATAGGGAAGTTTATCGTTACATTTTCTTATTTAAATTTGTGAGCCATCTCCTTTCTTTCCTGCTTTAGTTTTTTAAATTCTGACAGGATATCTTATTATTCGCCAAATGATGCGGCAAACTCCTTGTGTAATTCTTCTTCCTGTTCGGTGAAGGGTGTGGCCATCACAGTCACAGGCAGGCACTTCTCTGGCGCAAACCCGTCCACCCCGTATGACATTTGAATGATTTGGTTGGTGGCGTCCCTTACTGTGCCATCGTGCCTTACGGTGACGTCCTCCATATTTTTGGTAAGTTTTCTCTATATGTAACCGCTTTCCTCTGTAGCACAATGCTTTCTGAACAAGGCGTCGCGAGCCACCATCGCCATGATGACAGTCTCGGATGGGGTGGCTTTGTTGGTGAAGGAGGAAAAGACAAACCCCTCTGCTTGGGCACTTTTGTCTTCTTTCTGGAACTTGGGGAGGAGCCGCTCCCCATCTAGGTGTTTGGGGGGATATTTACCTTCAATATTTTGCTGCCCAACCCCTATACAAGTTTGAACTAATTTCTCGGGCCTTTTCTTGGAACCAGCTTTGAACATGGCCGCAACATTACTATCACGGGGGAGCTCATTTACGAGGATGGGCGCCATGTCTGCTAACACTTGTCGCAGTTACTTATTCCTTTCCTGTGGGTCTTCAATTGCACTTGCTTTGTCAACTAAGCAATGCATTTCATTTTCGAGTTTCGCCTAAAGCTCAGGATTGCATAACCAATCTTCATATTTGAAGGTATTTCCTGGTCCGCCGATTTATGAGACATATTGTTCGGCGATTTTTTGAAGATTTTCCAAAATTTTCAGAATTTGTGAATTGGGGCAGATCATCTTACAACAGTAAAGTATTTGGTCCTGACTACTGTTGTTAAAGTCTCCAGAGAGTATGGTACCATGGCGGATAATGAGCTAATCTAGCTGTACAGCCTTGAGTTTGGGGTCAATCACAAAGTTTTAAGGAAGGCCAAACGATAACAGCTATTTTCCTGTCCATAAGTGCTGGGGTTTTAATATTGCTGGCATGGGCACCCTATACCCGGGTGGCAAGATTCTTCGTACTTATTCTTCATTGAAGAATTTGTCCTTTAGGCAGAGGGTGTAGGCGCCCCTAAGAACGTCCTACTTTAGCTTCATTGCACACTTCCCATTTTTGCTAAAATATAAATTTTCTTCTGCCGACATTAGATAACCGGAAGAATTTTCGGTATTTGGTGCGAAAATGTTCATTTCGTCACCGTCACAATCGGCAGCATAGTTATCCGTCATTAGGATGCTAAGGCTGAGGGACCGGGTGTCGGTTATCTTAACTTTGTGTTAAATGATGTTAGATTTTGCGAGGGTTGGCTGACGATTTACCGCGACATAATCACCATCCATTACCTGTCGCTTGACGGTATCACCTAATTTTAGGGAAAATGTTAGGGGATTCCGGACTGTACTCAGTGAAATTCGAAGTTAATTCCTTGTGAGACTAATTACACAAGGATGCAATGGGTAGTTACCCGTTAACTGTTACAGGAATTCGAAATTCCTTTCTGTAACTGTTTCTGAGACGAAGAGTTCTTGGGCGATTTCCCTAGGCATGCCCACAACGCCCAGGGGCATAGTGTTATCTCCGCTAGTAAACACTGCTCGCCCACATTAATTCACACGTTTTCCAAGTAAATTTTAACGGATTAGCCCTTCCTTTGATTTGATTCGGACGACCATTGTCTCGGCAATTTCCGTTAGGAGCTTAGAAATTTTTAGAACAATTTGATTTTTCTGGGGGTACCACACAGACGCCCAAGTCTCGTTGCATTCGGCGGCCTTCTCGAAGGCGAGGAGCTCCTCAGCAGTTAGTTCCGGCTCTTTCTCCTCTTGTTCCTTGTCATTATCCTGAGCCTATTCTGGTACACTCTCTTTCGGATTTTTGTTCTGATTTTCTTCAAATTTGTCCAAATCTATTATGCCTGCTTCATTGACTTCTTTCTTCTCCTTGGGCTCAGCCACTTCCTCCTCACCGTCTGACCTGTGAGAGCGGTGCATGTCTGGAGAGGCTTCGTCGCCACTCCCGTTTTTGTTCTCGGGTTGTATTACCTCCTCTTCACAAGGCAATCCTGGGTCCTCGTCTTTCTTTTTTTCTTCAACAGCGATTTACTTCTCCTTTTTCCTTTTCTCTTTCTCAAGACAGAGATCTTTAACAGCTTTCTTAAGAGCGTTCACCTGATAAGGTAGCACCACCTCGTGTTACAACGCTCTTATAAGCGGAGAATTATATTTATATTGTTCGGGTGTAATTTTATTTTCTCTAAATTTTATTTGCTTGTTAATTTTTTCTAATTCTAGTTTGGCTTTAACGATTTCGTTATATTTTGTAGTTAACACGTTTTGACTCGTGTTATTATCGCATTTCTTCACAAGTCTCTGCGACTGTTCACAAACTTTGAGGTACCGCACAAAAATCTATTCTTGGGGATCATCAATCTTGAGGCGATTCCACGTCTTTTGTTTCACAGTTGAAAAGAACAGTTTTAGGACTGACGGAGTAAGGATTTAAGGTTTAGAGTCTTTATCTTAATAAGAAACCTCTATCAGTTGAACTCCACTAACTGTCTGGATGTTGTACTCTGGCTGTGGACATAAACAAAAGTCAGTCCTCAACTTTTTTTTCTTAGGTAAGTTCGCCATTTTAGTTTTTCTCACGCACTTTACTTCCCGTTTTAAGTTATTTAAATAATGGGCTGCGTTTTTCTTGCAGGGTTTGACCGGTCTAAAACAAAAGAAACAAAGTTTTTGCATAGTATTTATGCAAAAATGTTCTTGTCCCGGTACGAGGAAGTAGTCCCCCAGGTCAATAAAGCTAGTGTGTCCCCGACATTCTTTATTCAAACAGGTGACACACGTTATATTTTGACCCATGCTGGGGCCCAGTCGGGGGTCAGTGACTGATCCCCGTTGACCCGCCAGCCCCTCCCTGGTAATCTCCAAGACTGAATCTCTTACGGTTTCCCGGTCGGTTAGTGTGCCGATCTGTACACAATCTACGTATTCTACAGGTAATTCGGAAACACATTTAGCGTAAGGTAAATTTTCTGGGATATTATCTTTGGGTTTATCTTCAGCAAGTTCTTCGGGAGGAAGGACAGCTGACGGTGGTTTTCTGTTAGCCCATTCACCAACAACCACTTACACGATCTCAGTTCCTGGATCGTCCCCATTGAAATTATTGGGTGGGCTCTGATAGTCGTATTTCCTATCAGCTTTTTCTTTATTTTCACAATTACCGTGCCCATCTTTTACCGTATTCATTGGGTTTCCAGATGAATTTTACTTCTCGCTTACACCGAGTACCTCTAGAAATTGTTCGCGGTCTTCTTTATTTTCCAAGAAAGCATTTAACGAGCTGAACTCGGAATATTCCCGCCACACAGGACGCAGCTGGTGGTGGGAAACTTCCATGTTTTTCTCAAGCTCACGACATTTTCTTGCCGTGTTTTTTTTATATTCTTCAATTTTTTATCTTTTCGATTCGATAGACTTAATAGTGTCTACGATTTTACGCTTTCTTTCGAAGTTTTCCATTTTACTCATTTTGTTTTATCAACTTGATAATATTCATTTGATGTTCATGTACAGCACGATTTTTTTGAGGACTCCAGCATGTAGATTATAAAAAGATTGGAACTCAACATTTAACTAGTGCTGTAGTTATGTTGTACTAATGTTGTAGTGAACAAGTAGTACTCGTGTTGTAGTTATTATGTTGTACTAGTGTTGTAGTTGTAGTACTGGTGTTGTAGTTATGTTGTACTAGTGCTGTAGTTATGAAGTACTAGTGTTGTGGTCATGTTGTACGAGTGTTATAGTTATGTTGTACTCGTGTTGTAGTTATGTAGTACTAGTGTTGTAGTTATTATGTTGTACTGGTGCTGTAGTTATGTTGTACTAGTGTTGTACTAGTGTTGTAGTTATGTTGTACTGGTGTTGTAGTTATGTTGTACTAGTGTTGTAGTTATGTTGTATTGGTGTTGTAGTTATGTTGTACTGGTGTTATAGTTATGTTGTACTAGTTTTGTAGTCATGTTGTACTAGTGTTATAGTTATGTTGTACTAGTATTGTAGTTATTATGTTGTACTGGTGTTGTAGTTATGTTGTACTAGTGTTGTAGTCATGTTGTACAAGTGTTGTAGTCATGTTGTACTAGTGTTGTAGTCATGTTGTACTAGTGTTGTAGTTATGTTGTACTAGTGTTGTGGTGAACATGTTGTACTAGTGTTGTAGTTATGTAGTACTAGTGTTGTGGTGAACATGTTGTACTAGTGTTGTAGTCATGTTGTACAAGTGTTGTAGTCATGTTGTACTAGTGTTGTAGTCATGTTGTACAAGTGTTGTAGTCATGTTGTACTAGTGTTGAAGTCATGTTGTACTAGTGTTGTAGTTATGTTGTACTAGTGTTGTGGTGAACATGTTGTAATAGTGTTGTAGTTATGTAGTACTAGTGTTGTGGTGAACATGTTGTACTAGTGTTGTGGTGAATATGTAGTACTAGTGTTGTAGTTATTATGTTGTACTAGTGTTATAGTGACCATGTAGTACTAGTGTTATAGTGAACATGTAGTACTAGTGTTGTAGTTATTATGTTGTACTAGTGTTGTAGTGAACATGTAGTACTAGTGTTATAGTGAACATGTCGTACTAGTGTTGTAGTTATTATGTTGTACTAGTGTTATAGTGAACATGTAGTACTAGTGTTATAGTGAACATGTAGTATTAGTGTTGTAGTTATTATGTTGTACTAGTGTTATAGTGACCATGTAGTACTAGTGTTATAGTGAACATATTGTACTAGTGTTGTAGTTATTATGTTGTACTAGTGTTATAGTGACCATGTAGTACTAGTGTTATAGTGAACATGTAGTACTAGTGTTGTAGTTATTATGTTGTACTAGTGTTATAGTGACCATGTAGTACTAGTGTTGTAGTTATTATGTTGTACTAGTGTTATAGTGACCATGTAGTACTAGTGTTGTAGTTAATATGTTGTACTAGTGTTATAGTGACCATGTAGTACTAGTGTTATAGTGAACATGTAGTACTAGTGTTGTAGTTATTATGTTGTACTAGTGTTACAGTGACCATGTAGTACTAGTGTTATAGTGAACATGTAGTACTAGTGTTGTAGTTATTATGTTGTACTAGTGTTATAGTGACCATGTAGTACTAGTGTTGTAGTTATTATGTTGTACTAGTGTTATAGTGACCATGTAGTACTAGTGTTGTAGTTAATATGTTGTACTAGTGTTATAGTGACCATGTAGTACTAGTGTTGTAGTTATTATGTTGTACTAGTGTTATAGTGACCATGTAGTACTAGTGTTATAGTGAACATGTCGTACTAGTGTTGTAGTTAATATGTTGAACTAGTGTTGTAGTTATTATGTTGTACTAGTTTTATAGTGAACATGTAGTACTAGTGTTATAGTGAACATGTACTAGTGTTATAGTGAACATGTCGTACTAGTGTTATAGTGAACATGTCGTACTAGTGTTGTAGTTATTATGTTGTACTAGTGTTGTAGTTATTATGTTGTACTAGTGTTATAGTGACCATGTAGTACTAGTGTTATAGTGAACATGTCGTACTAGTGTTGTAGTTAATATGTTGTACTAGTGTTATATTGACCATGTAGTACTAGTGTTGTAGTTATTATGTTGTACTAGTGTTATAGTGACCATGTAGTGAGTGTTATAGTGAACATGTCGTACTAGTGTTGTAGTTAATATGTTGAACTAGTGTTGTAGTTATTATGTTGTACTAGTTTTATAGTGAACATGTAGTACTAGTGTTATAGTGAACATGTAGTACTAGTGTTGTAGTTATTATGTTGTACTAGTGTTATAGTGACCATGTAGTACTAGTGTTGTAGTTATTATGTTGTACTAGTGTTATAGTGACCATGTAGTACTAGTGTTATAGTGAACATTATCGTACTAGTGTTGTAGTTAATATGTTGAACTAGTGTTGTAGTTATTATGTTGTACTAGTTTTATAGTGACCATGTAGTACTAGTGTTATAGTGAACATGTACTAGTGTTATAGTGACCATGTAGTACTAGTGTTATAGTGAACATGTACTAGTGTTATAGTGAATATGTAGTACTAGTGTTGTAGTTATTATGTTGTACTAGTGTTGTAGTTATTATGTTGTACTAGTGTTATAGTGACCATGTAGTACTAGTGTTATAGTGAACATGTCGTACTAGTGTTGTAGTTAATATGTTGTACTAGTTTTATAGTGACCATGTAGTACTAGTGTTATAGTGAACATGTACTAGTGTTATAGTTACCATGTAGTACTAGTGTTATATTGAACATGTACTAGTGTTATAGTGAACATGTAGTACTAGTGTTGTAGTGAACATGTAGTACTAGTGTTATAGTGAACATGTAGTACTAGTGTTATAGTGAACATGTAGTACTAGTGTTATAGTGAACATGTAGTACTAGTGTTGTAGTTATTATGTTGTACTAGTGTTATAGTGAACATGTAGTACTAGTGTTGTAGTTATTATGTTGTACTAGTGTTATAGTGACCATGTAGTACTAGTGTTATAGTGACCATGTAGTACTAGTGTTATAGTGAACATGTAGTACTAGTGTTGTAGTTATTATGTTGTACTAGTGTTATAGTGAACATGTAGTACTAGTGTTGTAGTTATTATGTTGTACTAGTGTAGTTGACATGTATTAAGGTTGTAGTTTTGTACTGTGTTGTAAACATGCCGTGAAGTCATCACCAACTGCTATGATGTCATCATTAAATGCTGTGACGTCATCACCACCTGATGTCACATCATCACCAACTGCTGTGATGTCATCAAGTAGTGTATACAACTCATCCAATGGTAATCCTTGGTCCACATAGTCTGTGAATACTGTGTATGGAGATAGACTGCTCAGAAACTGTGGCGATGAAATAACATGTTCAAGCAAGTGTTGGTATCTGCCTCCCGAAGGATAAAACCTAAGATTGGTGTATGTACAATAATAATAATAATAATAATAATAATAATAATAATAATAATAGTAACAATAATAACAATAATAATAATAATAATAAAATAATAACATACAAAAATAATAATAATATAAACAATACGAAACTCCTAACACCTCGAATTTTTTCGCTAAAGTTCACTCGGTTTCTTATGGATTTCAGTTTTCCGGGCTTATTTTTATCTTCTTTTCACGAACTTCACTTTATTTTTCTGGACTCTCCGGACGCCGTTTAACACCCTGCGCCACTGGCTTCGCTTCATGGGAGTCTTATATGCATATTTTTTTACTTTCAGGCCGTGGAAGGTCTTCGTTTAATCTCTTGTTAGGCCTCTTGACGAGTTGGTGAGAGGGGTTGTGGGTTTGCAAACGCACATCGACGGAATCAAACACGCCGGGCCCCACACAGGCTGGTTTATTTAAGATAATGTTTTCGCTCACACCCCGCAGTCTATCAATTTTGTTTTTGGATCTGGCCACTTCCAGCACCTTAAGCGGTTGTTCAAACGCTGCTGACTTGAGAAAACTTTGGCTGTTATTTAATTGGTTACGGTTAAAGCCCTTGAGGTGACCATCTTTGAGCATGTAGTCGGCTACTAATTGGATATGGCGGCGATCTATCGTTTCACCGGCATTTTCGTAAATGCTGCTTATTTCTTGGATGATATATCTGCGGGTGTATGGAAGTCCCCTGAGACTATATTCGAAATTAAGATCCTTTGCTGTGCCATTTAATAGTTCTTTGAGTCGTGGGATAGTGTCATAATCGGAAGCCACGGAAGCTCTGTGGGCCGCATTTAGTGTCATTTGCATAAGTGGCTCGGCCAGGGCCTGAGCGGCGAGGGCTCCAACACTTTGGCCCACAGTAACCCGGCCGTCATAAAATTTATCTTCAACTATGTTCATTACGACCTCAAATTGTCTTTCTGTCAATTTATAGTATTTAGTGACGCAGAAAGAGTTAATCCACTACCGCAGATAACATTTAAACACAGCAAGGGTGTCTCCTCTCACCCGCAGTGCGGAGACATCATTTTCTAACTCATCTCCTGTAGCTTACAATTCCCGGTTATAATTTATGAGGGGCATTTTGGAGTGAGTTCTTGGAGGTGAATATGGTACATATCTATTTTTGGCTATGGCCTTTTGTGCCTTACGCTTGCGTTCTCTGAGATTGGTAATCATATCCTCTGGACGTTTTACTTCCTGCGGTTTTTCGATAAAATCGTCAAATTTTTTAAAAACTTTGCTGACGATACTGATAATTTTAGCAGGCGTTATTAGTGGTCCTGAGGCGGGCACATTTTAATGGACATATGACATGACGTAATCCATATTTATAGGGAAGTTTATCGTTACATTTTCTTATTTAAATTTGTGAGCCATCTCCTTTCTTTCCTGCTTTAGTTTTTTAAATTCTGACAGGATATCTTATTATTCGCCAAATGATGCGGCAAACTCCTTGTGTAATTCTTCTTCCTGTTCGGTGAAGGGTGTGGCCATCACAGTCACAGGCAGGCACTTCTCTGGCGCAAACCCGTCCACCCCGTATGACATTTGAATGATTTGGTTGGTGGCGTCCCTTACTGTGCCATCGTGCCTTACGGTGACGTCCTCCATATTTTTGGTAAGTTTTCTCTATATGTAACCGCTTTCCTCTGTAGCACAATGCTTTCTGAACAAGGCGTCGCGAGCCACCATCGCCATGATGACAGTCTCGGATGGGGTGGCTTTGTTGGTGAAGGAGGAAAAGACAAACCCCTCTGCTTGGGCACTTTTGTCTTCTTTCTGGAACTTGGGGAGGAGCCGCTCCCCATCTAGGTGTTTGGGGGGATATTTACCTTCAATATTTTGCTGCCCAACCCCTATACAAGTTTGAACTAATTTCTCGGGCCTTTTCTTGGAACCAGCTTTGAACATGGCCGCAACATTACTATCACGGGGGAGCTCATTTACGAGGATGGGCGCCATGTCTGCTAACACTTGTCGCAGTTACTTATTCCTTTCCTGTGGGTCTTCAATTGCACTTGCTTTGTCAACTAAGCAATGCATTTCATTTTCGAGTTTCGCCTAAAGCTCAGGATTGCATAACCAATCTTCATATTTGAAGGTATTTCCTGGTCCGCCGATTTATGAGACATATTGTTCGGCGATTTTTTGAAGATTTTCCAAAATTTTCAGAATTTGTGAATTGGGGCAGATCATCTTACAACAGTAAAGTATTTGGTCCTGACTACTGTTGTTAAAGTCTCCAGAGAGTATGGTACCATGGCGGATAATGAGCTAATCTAGCTGTACAGCCTTGAGTTTGGGGTCAATCACAAAGTTTTAAGGAAGGCCAAACGATAACAGCTATTTTCCTGTCCATAAGTGCTGGGGTTTTAATATTGCTGGCATGGGCACCCTATACCCGGGTGGCAAGATTCTTCGTACTTATTCTTCATTGAAGAATTTGTCCTTTAGGCAGAGGGTGTAGGCGCCCCTAAGAACGTCCTACTTTAGCTTCATTGCACACTTCCCATTTTTGCTAAAATATAAATTTTCTTCTGCCGACATTAGATAACCGGAAGAATTTTCGGTATTTGGTGCGAAAATGTTCATTTCGTCACCGTCACAATCGGCAGCATAGTTATCCGTCATTAGGATGCTAAGGCTGAGGGACCGGGTGTCGGTTATCTTAACTTTGTGTTAAATGATGTTAGATTTTGCGAGGGTTGGCTGACGATTTACCGCGACATAATCACCATCCATTACCTGTCGCTTGACGGTATCACCTAATTTTAGGGAAAATGTTAGGGGATTCCGGACTGTACTCAGTGAAATTCGAAGTTAATTCCTTGTGAGACTAATTACACAAGGATGCAATGGGTAGTTACCCGTTAACTGTTACAGGAATTCGAAATTCCTTTCTGTAACTGTTTCTGAGACGAAGAGTTCTTGGGCGATTTCCCTAGGCATGCCCACAACGCCCAGGGGCATAGTGTTATCTCCGCTAGTAAACACTGCTCGCCCACATTAATTCACACGTTTTCCAAGTAAATTTTAACGGATTAGCCCTTCCTTTGATTTGATTCGGACGACCATTGTCTCGGCAATTTCCGTTAGGAGCTTAGAAATTTTTAGAACAATTTGATTTTTCTGGGGGTACCACACAGACGCCCAAGTCTCGTTGCATTCGGCGGCCTTCTCGAAGGCGAGGAGCTCCTCAGCAGTTAGTTCCGGCTCTTTCTCCTCTTGTTCCTTGTCATTATCCTGAGCCTATTCTGGTACACTCTCTTTCGGATTTTTGTTCTGATTTTCTTCAAATTTGTCCAAATCTATTATGCCTGCTTCATTGACTTCTTTCTTCTCCTTGGGCTCAGCCACTTCCTCCTCACCGTCTGACCTGTGAGAGCGGTGCATGTCTGGAGAGGCTTCGTCGCCACTCCCGTTTTTGTTCTCGGGTTGTATTACCTCCTCTTCACAAGGCAATCCTGGGTCCTCGTCTTTCTTTTTTTCTTCAACAGCGATTTACTTCTCCTTTTTCCTTTTCTCTTTCTCAAGACAGAGATCTTTAACAGCTTTCTTAAGAGCGTTCACCTGATAAGGTAGCACCACCTCGTGTTACAACGCTCTTATAAGCGGAGAATTATATTTATATTGTTCGGGTGTAATTTTATTTTCTCTAAATTTTATTTGCTTGTTAATTTTTTCTAATTCTAGTTTGGCTTTAACGATTTCGTTATATTTTGTAGTTAACACGTTTTGACTCGTGTTATTATCGCATTTCTTCACAAGTCTCTGCGACTGTTCACAAACTTTGAGGTACCGCACAAAAATCTATTCTTGGGGATCATCAATCTTGAGGCGATTCCACGTCTTTTGTTTCACAGTTGAAAAGAACAGTTTTAGGACTGACGGAGTAAGGATTTAAGGTTTAGAGTCTTTATCTTAATAAGAAACCTCTATCAGTTGAACTCCACTAACTGTCTGGATGTTGTACTCTGGCTGTGGACATAAACAAAAGTCAGTCCTCAACTTTTTTTTCTTAGGTAAGTTCGCCATTTTAGTTTTTCTCACGCACTTTACTTCCCGTTTTAAGTTATTTAAATAATGGGCTGCGTTTTTCTTGCAGGGTTTGACCGGTCTAAAACAAAAGAAACAAAGTTTTTGCATAGTATTTATGCAAAAATGTTCTTGTCCCGGTACGAGGAAGTAGTCCCCCAGGTCAATAAAGCTAGTGTGTCCCCGACATTCTTTATTCAAACAGGTGACACACGTTATATTTTGACCCATGCTGGGGCCCAGTCGGGGGTCAGTGACTGATCCCCGTTGACCCGCCAGCCCCTCCCTGGTAATCTCCAAGACTGAATCTCTTACGGTTTCCCGGTCGGTTAGTGTGCCGATCTGTACACAATCTACGTATTCTACAGGTAATTCGGAAACACATTTAGCGTAAGGTAAATTTTCTGGGATATTATCTTTGGGTTTATCTTCAGCAAGTTCTTCGGGAGGAAGGACAGCTGACGGTGGTTTTCTGTTAGCCCATTCACCAACAACCACTTACACGATCTCAGTTCCTGGATCGTCCCCATTGAAATTATTGGGTGGGCTCTGATAGTCGTATTTCCTATCAGCTTTTTCTTTATTTTCACAATTACCGTGCCCATCTTTTACCGTATTCATTGGGTTTCCAGATGAATTTTACTTCTCGCTTACACCGAGTACCTCTAGAAATTGTTCGCGGTCTTCTTTATTTTCCAAGAAAGCATTTAACGAGCTGAACTCGGAATATTCCCGCCACACAGGACGCAGCTGGTGGTGGGAAACTTCCATGTTTTTCTCAAGCTCACGACATTTTCTTGCCGTGTTTTTTTTATATTCTTCAATTTTTTATCTTTTCGATTCGATAGACTTAATAGTGTCTACGATTTTACGCTTTCTTTCGAAGTTTTCCATTTTACTCATTTTGTTTTATCAACTTGATAATATTCATTTGATGTTCATGTACAGCACGATTTTTTTGAGGACTCCAGCATGTAGATTATAAAAAGATTGGAACTCAACATTTAACTAGTGCTGTAGTTATGTTGTACTAATGTTGTAGTGAACAAGTAGTACTCGTGTTGTAGTTATTATGTTGTACTAGTGTTGTAGTTGTAGTACTGGTGTTGTAGTTATGTTGTACTAGTGCTGTAGTTATGAAGTACTAGTGTTGTGGTCATGTTGTACGAGTGTTATAGTTATGTTGTACTCGTGTTGTAGTTATGTAGTACTAGTGTTGTAGTTATTATGTTGTACTGGTGCTGTAGTTATGTTGTACTAGTGTTGTACTAGTGTTGTAGTTATGTTGTACTGGTGTTGTAGTTATGTTGTACTAGTGTTGTAGTTATGTTGTATTGGTGTTGTAGTTATGTTGTACTGGTGTTATAGTTATGTTGTACTAGTTTTGTAGTCATGTTGTACTAGTGTTATAGTTATGTTGTACTAGTATTGTAGTTATTATGTTGTACTGGTGTTGTAGTTATGTTGTACTAGTGTTGTAGTCATGTTGTACAAGTGTTGTAGTCATGTTGTACTAGTGTTGTAGTCATGTTGTACTAGTGTTGTAGTTATGTTGTACTAGTGTTGTGGTGAACATGTTGTACTAGTGTTGTAGTTATGTAGTACTAGTGTTGTGGTGAACATGTTGTACTAGTGTTGTAGTCATGTTGTACAAGTGTTGTAGTCATGTTGTACTAGTGTTGTAGTCATGTTGTACAAGTGTTGTAGTCATGTTGTACTAGTGTTGAAGTCATGTTGTACTAGTGTTGTAGTTATGTTGTACTAGTGTTGTGGTGAACATGTTGTAATAGTGTTGTAGTTATGTAGTACTAGTGTTGTGGTGAACATGTTGTACTAGTGTTGTGGTGAATATGTAGTACTAGTGTTGTAGTTATTATGTTGTACTAGTGTTATAGTGACCATGTAGTACTAGTGTTATAGTGAACATGTAGTACTAGTGTTGTAGTTATTATGTTGTACTAGTGTTGTAGTGAACATGTAGTACTAGTGTTATAGTGAACATGTCGTACTAGTGTTGTAGTTATTATGTTGTACTAGTGTTATAGTGAACATGTAGTACTAGTGTTATAGTGAACATGTAGTATTAGTGTTGTAGTTATTATGTTGTACTAGTGTTATAGTGACATGTAGTACTAGTGTTATAGTGAACATATTGTACTAGTGTTGTAGTTATTATGTTGTACTAGAGTTATAGTGACCATGTAGTACTAGTGTTATAGTGAACATGTAGTACTAGTGTGTAGTTATTATGTTGTACTAGTGTTATAGTGACCATGTAGTACTAGTGTTATAGTGTTATAGTGACCATGTAGTACTAGTGTTATAGAACATGTCGTACTAGTGTTGTAGTTAATTATAGTTGTACTAGTGTTACAGTGATAGTGAACATGTACTAGTACTAGTGTTATAGTGAACATGTCGTACTAGTGTTGTAGTTATTATGTTGTACTAGTGTTATAGTGACCATGTAGTACTAGTGTTATAGTGAACATGTCGTACTAGTGTTGTAGTTAATATGTTGTGTTGTAGTTAATATGTTGTACTAGTGTTATAGTGACCATGTAGTACTAGTGTTGTAGTTATTATGTTGTACTAGTGTTATAGTGACCATGTAGTACTAGTGTTATAGTGAACATGTCGTACTAGTGTTGTAGTTAATATGTTGAACTAGTGTTGTAGTTATTATGTTGTACTAGTTTTATAGTGAACATGTAGTACTAGTGTTATAGTACTATGTTACAGTGTGTATAGTTAAATGTTGTAGTTATTATGTTGTACTAGTGTTGTAGTTATTATGTTGTACTAGTGTTATAGTGACCATGTAGTACTAGTGTTGTAACATGTCGTACTAGTGTTGTAGTTAATATGTTGTACTAGTGTTATATTGACCATGTAGTACTAGTGTAGTTATTATGTTGTACTAGTGTTATAGTGACCATGTAGTGTATAGTGAACATGTCGTACTAGTGTTGTACAATATGTGTTATAGTGTGACCATGTAGTACTAGTGTTGTAGTTATTATGTTGTACTAGTGTTATAGTGACCATGTAGTACTAGTGTTGTAGTTATTATGTTGTACTAGTGTTATAGTGACCATGTAGTACTAGTGTTATAGTGAACATTATCGTACTAGTGTTGTAGTTAATATGTTGAACTAGTGTTGTAGTTATTATGTTGTACTAGTTTTATAGTGACCATGTAGTACTAGTGTTATAGTGAACATGTACTAGTGTTATAGTGACCATGTAGTACTAGTGTTATAGTGAACATGTACTAGTGTTATAGTGAATATGTAGTACTAGTGTTGTAGTTATTATGTTGTACTAGTGTTGTAGTTATTATGTTGTACTAGTGTTATAGTGACCATGTAGTACTAGTGTTATAGTGAACATGTCGTACTAGTGTTGTAGTTAATATGTTGTACTAGTTTTATAGTGACCATGTAGTACTAGTGTTATAGTGAACATGTACTAGTGTTATAGTTACCATGTAGTACTAGTGTTATATTGAACATGTACTAGTGTTATAGTGAACATGTAGTACTAGTGTTGTAGTGAACATGTAGTACTAGTGTTATAGTGAACATGTAGTACTAGTGTTATAGTGAACATGTAGTACTAGTGTTATAGTGAACATGTAGTACTAGTGTTGTAGTTATTATGTTGTACTAGTGTTATAGTGAACATGTAGTACTAGTGTTGTAGTTATTATGTTGTACTAGTGTTATAGTGACCATGTAGTACTAGTGTTATAGTGACCATGTAGTACTAGTGTTATAGTGAACATGTAGTACTAGTGTTGTAGTTATTATGTTGTACTAGTGTTATAGTGAACATGTAGTACTAGTGTTGTAGTTATTATGTTGTACTAGTGTAGTTGACATGTATTAAGGTTGTAGTTTTGTACTGTGTTGTAAACATGCCGTGAAGTCATCACCAACTGCTATGATGTCATCATTAAATGCTGTGACGTCATCACCACCTGATGTCACATCATCACCAACTGCTGTGATGTCATCAAGTAGTGTATACAACTCATCCAATGGTAATCCTTGGTCCACATAGTCTGTGAATACTGTGTATGGAGATAGACTGCTCAGAAACTGTGGCGATGAAATAACATGTTCAAGCAAGTGTTGGTATCTGCCTCCCGAAGGATAAAACCTAAGATTGGTGTATGTACAATAATAATAATAATAATAATAATAATAATAATAATAATAATAATAATAGTAACAATAATAACAATAATAATAATAATAATAAAATAATAACATACAAAAATAATAATTATATAAACAATACGAAACTCCTAACACCTCGAATTTTTTCGCTAAAGTTCACTCGGTTTCTTATGGATTTCAGTTTTCCGGGCTTATTTTTATCTTCTTTTCACGAACTTCACTTTATTTTTCTGGACTCTCCGGACGCCGTTTAACACCCTGCGCCACTGGCTTCGCTTCATGGGAGTCTAATATGCATATTTTTTTACTTTCAGGCCGTGGAAGGTCTTCGTTTAATCTCTTGTTAGGCCTCTTGACGAGTTGGTGAGAGGGGTTGTGGGTTTCCAAATGCACATCGACGGAATCAAACACGCCGGGCCCCACACAGGCTGGTTTATTTAAGATAATGTTTTCGCTCACACCCCGCAGTCTATCAATTTTGTTTTGGGATCTGGCCACTTCCAGCACCTTAAGCGGTTGTTCAAACGCTGCTGACTTGAGAAAACTTTGGCTGTTATTTAATTGGTTACGGTTAAAGCCCTTGAGGTGACCATCTTTGAGCATGTAGTCGGCTACTAATTGGATATGGCGGCGATCTATCGTTTCACCGGCATTTTCGTAAATGCTGCTTATTTCTTGGATGATATATCTGCGGGTGTATGGAAGTCCCCTGAGACTATATTCGAAATTAAGATCCTTTGCTGTGCCATTTAATAGTTCTTTGAGTCGTGGGATAGTGTCATAATCGGAAGCCACGGAAGCTCTGTGGGCCGCATTTAGTGTCATTTGCATAAGTGGCTCGGCCAGGGCCTGAGCGGCGAGGGCTCCAACACTTTGGCCCACAGTAACCCGGCCGTCATAAAATTTATCTTCAACTATGTTCATTACGACCTCAAATTGTCTTTCTGTCAATTTATAGTATTTAGTGACGCAGAAAGAGTTAATCCACTACCGCAGATAACATTTAAACACAGCAAGGGTGTCTCCTCTCACCCGCAGTGCGGAGACATCATTTTCTAACTCATCTCCTGTAGCTTACAATTCCCGGTTATAATTTATGAGGGGCATTTTGGAGTGAGTTCTTGGAGGTGAATATGGTACATATCTATTTTTGGCTATGGCCTTTTGTGCCTTACGCTTGCGTTCTCTGAGATTGGTAATCATATCCTCTGGACGTTTTACTTCCTGCGGTTTTTCGATAAAATCGTCAAATTTTTTAAAAACTTTGCTGACGATACTGATAATTTTAGCAGGCGTTATTAGTGGTCCTGAGGCGGGCACATTTTAATGGACATATGACATGACGTAATCCATATTTATAGGGAAGTTTATCGTTACATTTTCTTATTTAAATTTGTGAGCCATCTCCTTTCTTTCCTGCTTTAGTTTTTTAAATTCTGACAGGATATCTTATTATTCGCCAAATGATGCGGCAAACTCCTTGTGTAATTCTTCTTCCTGTTCGGTGAAGGGTGTGGCCATCACAGTCACAGGCAGGCACTTCTCTGGCGCAAACCCGTCCACCCCGTATGACATTTGAATGATTTGGTTGGTGGCGTCCCTTACTGTGCCATCGTGCCTTACGGTGACGTCCTCCATATTTTTGGTAAGTTTTCTCTATATGTAACCGCTTTCCTCTGTAGCACAATGCTTTCTGAACAAGGCGTCGCGAGCCACCATCGCCATGATGACAGTCTCGGATGGGGTGGCTTTGTTGGTGAAGGAGGAAAAGACAAACCCCTCTGCTTGGGCACTTTTGTCTTCTTTCTGGAACTTGGGGAGGAGCCGCTCCCCATCTAGGTGTTTGGGGGGATATTTACCTTCAATATTTTGCTGCCCAACCCCTATACAAGTTTGAACTAATTTCTCGGGCCTTTTCTTGGAACCAGCTTTGAACATGGCCGCAACATTACTATCACGGGGGAGCTCATTTACGAGGATGGGCGCCATGTCTGCTAACACTTGTCGCAGTTACTTATTCCTTTCCTGTGGGTCTTCAATTGCACTTGCTTTGTCAACTAAGCAATGCATTTCATTTTCGAGTTTCGCCTAAAGCTCAGGATTGCATAACCAATCTTCATATTTGAAGGTATTTCCTGGTCCGCCGATTTATGAGACATATTGTTCGGCGATTTTTTGAAGATTTTCCAAAATTTTCAGAATTTGTGAATTGGGGCAGATCATCTTACAACAGTAAAGTATTTGGTCCTGACTACTGTTGTTAAAGTCTCCAGAGAGTATGGTACCATGGCGGATAATGAGCTAATCTAGCTGTACAGCCTTGAGTTTGGGGTCAATCACAAAGTTTTAAGGAAGGCCAAACGATAACAGCTATTTTCCTGTCCATAAGTGCTGGGGTTTTAATATTGCTGGCATGGGCACCCTATACCCGGGTGGCAAGATTCTTCGTACTTATTCTTCATTGAAGAATTTGTCCTTTAGGCAGAGGGTGTAGGCGCCCCTAAGAACGTCCTACTTTAGCTTCATTGCACACTTCCCATTTTTGCTAAAATATAAATTTTCTTCTGCCGACATTAGATAACCGGAAGAATTTTCGGTATTTGGTGCGAAAATGTTCATTTCGTCACCGTCACAATCGGCAGCATAGTTATCCGTCATTAGGATGCTAAGGCTGAGGGACCGGGTGTCGGTTATCTTAACTTTGTGTTAAATGATGTTAGATTTTGCGAGGGTTGGCTGACGATTTACCGCGACATAATCACCATCCATTACCTGTCGCTTGACGGTATCACCTAATTTTAGGGAAAATGTTAGGGGATTCCGGACTGTACTCAGTGAAATTCGAAGTTAATTCCTTGTGAGACTAATTACACAAGGATGCAATGGGTAGTTACCCGTTAACTGTTACAGGAATTCGAAATTCCTTTCTGTAACTGTTTCTGAGACGAAGAGTTCTTGGGCGATTTCCCTAGGCATGCCCACAACGCCCAGGGGCATAGTGTTATCTCCGCTAGTAAACACTGCTCGCCCACATTAATTCACACGTTTTCCAAGTAAATTTTAACGGATTAGCCCTTCCTTTGATTTGATTCGGACGACCATTGTCTCGGCAATTTCCGTTAGGAGCTTAGAAATTTTTAGAACAATTTGATTTTTCTGGGGGTACCACACAGACGCCCAAGTCTCGTTGCATTCGGCGGCCTTCTCGAAGGCGAGGAGCTCCTCAGCAGTTAGTTCCGGCTCTTTCTCCTCTTGTTCCTTGTCATTATCCTGAGCCTATTCTGGTACACTCTCTTTCGGATTTTTGTTCTGATTTTCTTCAAATTTGTCCAAATCTATTATGCCTGCTTCATTGACTTCTTTCTTCTCCTTGGGCTCAGCCACTTCCTCCTCACCGTCTGACCTGTGAGAGCGGTGCATGTCTGGAGAGGCTTCGTCGCCACTCCCGTTTTTGTTCTCGGGTTGTATTACCTCCTCTTCACAAGGCAATCCTGGGTCCTCGTCTTTCTTTTTTTCTTCAACAGCGATTTACTTCTCCTTTTTCCTTTTCTCTTTCTCAAGACAGAGATCTTTAACAGCTTTCTTAAGAGCGTTCACCTGATAAGGTAGCACCACCTCGTGTTACAACGCTCTTATAAGCGGAGAATTATATTTATATTGTTCGGGTGTAATTTTATTTTCTCTAAATTTTATTTGCTTGTTAATTTTTTCTAATTCTAGTTTGGCTTTAACGATTTCGTTATATTTTGTAGTTAACACGTTTTGACTCGTGTTATTATCGCATTTCTTCACAAGTCTCTGCGACTGTTCACAAACTTTGAGGTACCGCACAAAAATCTATTCTTGGGGATCATCAATCTTGAGGCGATTCCACGTCTTTTGTTTCACAGTTGAAAAGAACAGTTTTAGGACTGACGGAGTAAGGATTTAAGGTTTAGAGTCTTTATCTTAATAAGAAACCTCTATCAGTTGAACTCCACTAACTGTCTGGATGTTGTACTCTGGCTGTGGACATAAACAAAAGTCAGTCCTCAACTTTTTTTTCTTAGGTAAGTTCGCCATTTTAGTTTTTCTCACGCACTTTACTTCCCGTTTTAAGTTATTTAAATAATGGGCTGCGTTTTTCTTGCAGGGTTTGACCGGTCTAAAACAAAAGAAACAAAGTTTTTGCATAGTATTTATGCAAAAATGTTCTTGTCCCGGTACGAGGAAGTAGTCCCCCAGGTCAATAAAGCTAGTGTGTCCCCGACATTCTTTATTCAAACAGGTGACACACGTTATATTTTGACCCATGCTGGGGCCCAGTCGGGGGTCAGTGACTGATCCCCGTTGACCCGCCAGCCCCTCCCTGGTAATCTCCAAGACTGAATCTCTTACGGTTTCCCGGTCGGTTAGTGTGCCGATCTGTACACAATCTACGTATTCTACAGGTAATTCGGAAACACATTTAGCGTAAGGTAAATTTTGTGGGATATTATCTTTGGGTTTATCTTCAGCAAGTTCTTCGGGAGGAAGGACAGCTGACGGTGGTTTTCTGTTAGCCCATTCACCAACAACCACTTACACGATCTCAGTTCCTGGCTCGTCCCCATTGAAATTATTGGGTGGGCTCTGATAGTCGTATTTGCTATCAGCTTTTTCTTTATTTTCACAATTACCGTGCCCATCTTTTACCGTATTCATTGGGTTTCCAGATGAATTTTACTTCTCGCTTACACCGAGTACCTCTAGAAATTGTTCGCGGTCTTCTTTATTTTCCAAGAAAGCATTTAACGAGCTGAACTCGGAATATTCCCGCCACACAGGACGCAGCTGGTGGTGGGAAACTTCCATGTTTTTCTCAAGCTCACGACATTTTCTTGCCGTGTTTTTTTTATATTCTTCAATTTTTTATCTTTTCGATTCGATAGACTTAATAGTGTCTACGATTTTACGCTTTCTTTCGAAGTTTTCCATTTTACTCATTTTGTTTTATCAACTTGATAATATTCATTTGATGTTCATGTACAGCACGTTTTTTTGAGGACTCCAGCGTGTAGATTATAAAAAGATTGGAACTCAACATTTAACTAGTGCTGTAGTTATGTTGTACTAATGTTGTAGTGAACAAGTAGTACTCGTGTTGTAGTTATTATGTTGTACTAGTGTTGTAGTTGTAGTACTGGTGTTGTAGTTATGTTGTACTAGTGCTGTAGTTATGAAGTACTAGTGTTGTGGTCATGTTGTACGAGTGTTATAGTTATGTTGTACTAGTTATGTAGTACTAGTGTTGTAGTTATTATGTTGTACTGGTGCTGTAGTTATGTTGTACTAGTGTTGTACTAGTGTTGTAGTTATGTTGTACTGGTGTTGTAGTTATGTTGTACTAGTGTTGTAGTTATGTTGTACTATAGTTATGTTGTACTAGTTTTGTAGTCATGTTGTACTAGTGTTATAGTTATGTTGTACTAGTATTGTTGTACTAGTGTTGTACTAGTCATGTTGTACAAGTGTTGTAGTCATGTTGTACTAGTGTTGTAGTCATGTTGTACTAGTGTTGTAGTTATGTTGTACTAGTGTTGTGGTGAACATGTTGTAGTGTTGTAGTTATGTAGTACTAGTGTTGTGGTGAACATGTACTAGTGTTGTAGTCATGTTGTACAAGTGTTGTAGTCATGTTGTACTAGTGTTGTAGTCATGTTGTACAAGTGTTGTAGTCATGTTGTACTAGTGTTGTAGTCATGTTGTACTAGTGTTGTAGTTATGTTGTACTAGTGTTGTGGTGAACATGTTGTACTAGTGTTGTAGTTATGTAGTACTAGTGTTGTGGTGAACATGTTGTACTAGTGTTGTGGTGAACATGTTGTACTAGTGTTGTGGTGAACATGTTGTACTAGTGTTGTAGTTATGTAGTACTAGTGTTGTAGTTATGTTGTACTAGTGTTGTAGTTATTATGTTGTACTAGTGTTATAGTGACCATGTAGTACTAGTGTTATAGTGAACATGTAGTACTAGTGTTGTAGTTATTATGTTGTACTAGTGTTATAGTGAACATGTAGTACTAGTGTTATAGTGAACATGTAGTACGTACTAGTGTTGTAGTTATTATGTTGTACTAGTGTTATAGTGAACATGTAGTACTAGTGTTATAGTGAACATGTCGTACTAGTGTTGTAGTTATTATGTTGTACTAGTGTTATAGTGAACATGTAGTACTAGTGTTATAGTGAACATGTAGTACTAGTGTTGTAGTTATTATGTTGTACTAGTGTTATAGTGACCATATAGTACTAGTGTTATAGTGAACATGTTGTACTAGTGTTGTAGTTATTATGTTGTACTAGTGTTATAGTGACCATGTAGTACTAGTGTTATAGTGAACATGTAGTACTAGTGTTGTAGTTATTATGTAGTACTAGTGTTATAGTGACCATGTAGTACTAGTGTTGTAGTTATTATGTTGTACTAGTGTTATAGTGACCATGTAGTACTAGTGTTATAGTGAACATGTCGTACTAGTGTTGTAGTTAATATGTTGAACTAGTGTTGTAGTTATTATGTTGTACTAGTTTTATAGTGAACATGTAGTACTAGTGTTATAGTGAACATGTACTAGTGTTATAGTGAACATGTCGTACTAGTGTTATAGTGAACATGTCGTACTAGTGTTGTAGTTATTATGTTGTACTAGTGTTGTAGTTATTATGTTGTACTAGTGTTATAGTGACCATGTAGTACTAGTGTTATAGTGAACATGTCGTACTAGTGTTGTAGTTAATATGTTGTACTAGTGTTATAGTGACCATGTAGTACTAGTGTTATAGTGAACATGTAGTACTAGTGTTGTAGTTAGTTTGTAGTTATTATGTTGTACTAGTTTTATAGTGAACATGTAGTACTAGTGTTATAGTGAACATGTAGTACTAGTGTTGTAGTTATTATGTTGTACTAGTGTTATAGTGACCATGTAGTACTAGTGTTGTAGTTATTATGTTGTACTAGTGTTATAGTGACATGTAGTACTAGTGTTAGTAGTTGTACTAGTGTTATAGTGAACATGTAGTACTAGTGTTGTAGTTATTATGTTGTACTAGTGTTATAGTGACCATGTAGTACTAGTGTTATAGTGACCATGTAGTACTAGTGTTATAGTGAACATGTAGTACTAGTGTTGTAGTTATTATGTTGTACTAGTGTTATAGTGACCATGTAGTACTAGTGTTATAGTGAACATGTAGTACTAGTGTTATAGTGAACATGTAGTACTAGTGTTGTAGTTATTATGTTGTACTAGTGTTATAGTGAACATGTAGTACTAGTGTTGTAGTTATTATGTTGTACTAGTGTTATAGTGACCATGTAGTACTAGTGTTATAGTGAACATGTAGTACTAGTGTTATAGTGAACATGTAGTACTAGTGTTGTAGTTATTATGTTGTACTAGTGTTATAGTGAACATGTAGTACTAGTGTTGTAGTTATTATGTTGTACTAGTGTAGTTGACATGTATTAAGGTTGTAGTTTTGTACTGTGTTGTAAACATGCCGTGAAGTCATCACCAACTGCTATGATGTCATCATTAAATGCTGTGACGTCATCACCACCTGATGTCACATCATCACCAACTGCTGTGATGTCATCAAGTAGTGTGACATCACCAACTACTAGGATTTCATCACCAACTGCTGTGACATCAGGTTAAGTAGGTCAGGTCAGGTTAGGAAGGTTTAGGGTGGATGATGTGGGCAAGAGAAGCAAAGTCATATGGACTAAATAAGAGTCAAGTTCAAACAGATATTTGAGTGTGGTCGAACTCTTAAAACTCCTTCAAGAAACCTGCTTTATTCACACCTCCCCATGCCTTCCCCAGCCAGTGGTGTTGCCGCCCTCAACGTATCAACATAAGGAAGAGTAAACATTCACCATCTGCCTGTCAGGACCATACCAAGAAATTGCATCTTAGTGTTATAAAAAGATGTAGACTGGTGTATAGTGGAGCAGTGTGGTGTATAATGTAGTGTGGTGCTACTAAGTGTCGTACAGCATTGAGTGTCAAATATGGTTCCAAAGTGTACCGTACAAGGGTGTACAGGTAAAATTGTCACAGTCTCATAAAGGGTAAGGTGTCAATCATAGGTACAGTGTCATAAGTGTTGTTGTGGCCATGAGGTGTCAATAGATGTCAATAACTGCCATAAAAATATGTGAACTTTCAATAAATGTCATCAAGTGTCACAATGTGTTAAGGAGTCATCATCGCCAGAATTGTCAAGGTGTCGTAAAGTGTCACTTATGGTTTTGAAGTGTTGGAAATAGACAAAGTACCATAAAGTTTAATAAGTGTCAAAAAGCATCTTAGTGTAGACAGTGCCATAAGTGCTTAACCCCATGAGAATGATGACTTAACCCCATGAAGAGATGACTTAACCCCATGAGGATGATGACTTAACCCCATGAGAACGATGACTTAACCTCATGAGGATGATGACTTAACCCCATGAGGACGATGACTTGACCCCATGAGGACAATGACTTAACCCCATGAGGACGATGACTTAACCCCATGAGGACAATGACTTAACCCCATGAGGACGATGACTTAACCCCATGAGGACGATGACTTGACCCCATGAGGACGATGACTTAACCCCATGAGGACGATGACTTGACCCCATGAGGACGATGACTTAACCCCATGAGGACGATGACTTAACCCCATGAGGACGATGACTTAACCCCATGAGGACGATGACTTAACCCCATGAGGACGATGACTTGACCCCATGAGGAGAGAAACAGAGAAACAAATTCTCCCTCTAGTGGCTTAATAAATGTTAACTGCTAGTATGTGTTATCTGTCAAATTAGGCAATATTTAAAAAATCCTGTGAAAATGTTCCATTTCAGGTTATGTTCAGTGTGAAGTTCAATGAGATTATAAAAACCTTAGCTAGTTGAACAATCTAACCTAACCTAAACACAACATGAAATGGAACATTTTCACAGATTGCCCTGTAACACTTTCTTATGCTGATAAACATTACGTCAGCCATGCCTAATCATCCTAACAAGGCTTAACAAATACTGTTGCTTCAAAACCATATTTTCATTTGTAAATATACAAACATTGCTAAAATTGGCATAAAATATACATTATATAATATTCTGAAATTTCAATATTTGTTATTCAATTGTAATACATAAAAAGAAAAGCTCTTAAATAAGGTTTGGAGAAAATACAATTGAAATACAACAACTCTCACTACTTTTCCTGCCCCCCAAAAATTATCTGGTCAATAATCCAGTGACCTCAGTATTTTATCTTCTGAAGGGATTAAATTTTATGACATACCCTTGGAGATATTCTACATTATTAAATTCCATTAAGGTATGATTATTCAAAATCAGATAGTTAACTTTATTTGCAAATTTTGTTTATTAATGCTTTTTATTTTTGCACATACGTACATTTTCAACATAATGTAGAATGTTTTGGTTAAAATGTCAAGTCCCGACTACCTGATTTTGGACACCAGTAACAAAGGATAAGAAAACCTGACATTGGTATTAAATTTGTATGACTTTTTTTAAAACAGTAGCAATGCACAATGCTTAACTCAAAGCAATGATAAAAATGTATGTGAACATCTTTGTACAGTCTCACCACAACATAGCCTGCTGCATCTTCTTGACACTTCACATTAACTTTACCCTCTTCCACAAACTCATTCACTATCACCCTCATCATCACAAATTACCAGGTCACAATCACTATTTTCCTCATCATTCTCTTCTTCTGTCTGTTCTTCCTCATCCTCTTCTTCCATTCTTCTTTTAACTGAACTAATTTGTTGATCCACCTCCATATCTGAGTCCTCATCTGTGTGACCATTTATCTCCCCAATATCTGACAATTCGTCCCAGTTGTCCTCAGACTCAGAGACTCCCAGAGTGGCTTCCAACATATCATCTTCATCTGACGATTCTGAAAATTAAGGCCGGAAATATGAAAAGCAACCAATGCCTTGCCCGACTGCATTCCCTACAGCTTGTACAAATTATGCTGGTTAACAATAATCCAGGGTATATATATATATATATATGTCTTTCTCATCCTGTCGGGGATAGCTGTTGCCACATCCACCAGCTGATGCCATGGGTTGCTCCACCGATGATTACGGATTGGGCAGTGAGTAATCATTACAGTCCTCCCGTATATAAAAACATGAGTGACCACCTTTTAACCACACATGATAGTAGGTGTCTTGCCAAAAATAATGTAAAGGGATCTACAAATATCCTTTATATGACTGTAGCCCCCAAAAAGTTTATCTGGAAATCAAGGTTTTTTTCCCTCACACACAGTAGAGGGTGGAGATCAGGATATGCTTCCATTTATTTTGGTCCTTATGTATACTGGATGAGGTTGGAATGTATTCACATCTCATCCTGAATGTTGGAAGATGGTTTATACATTATGTATATTTTGCGAGGGCCGTCCATTCCTATCTCAGAAGTATCGAAAAGTTTTGTGAACAAAAATTCTAAAAACCATAATACTTTATTAAATGTGGAGCTTCAAAGTTTGTCATCAAAGCCATCACATGAGTTCAGCCAAAAGGTACACACAGAGGTCATGATCTTTGGGGCTGTATGTGTCCTATGGATTTCCTGAGGGGTATGGCCATCATTTCTATCCAGCAAAGAGGTGCCTGGTCCTTGGGTCCATTCTTGAGCCATTCTAAACTCAAAAACTACTCTGATGGAATGTGTAGAGTTGGGAAGTATAAAATGCTATCATTTTCCCATACAAGTGGGGTTTAACTTCACTTTTGGCTACAATATCACTTCTGCAATTTGATCTTTCACTCCTCAAAAGTGTCTTCCTCTCATGGGCTATTGTGAAAGTCTGCCAGGGATGAATGGGTATAGAGCCAACCCAAAGACAGGAAAGCATACATAGTTGCTACTGCGATATCAATAACTGTCTGACTTCCTTTCACTACAACGAGGTTAAAAGTCCTTCCTTCCAAATATAAGTACCTGTATCCCTCCATTACTTAGTGATTCAAAACAAAGGAGACTCAAAAGTTAGTGACTAAGCGACCATTCAATTGCCCACATGCTGATAGATGGCAGGGCCTGTTCATCTTTCTCAAACTCTCTCCTCATGTCAGATGATGCCACTTTTTCCCAAGTAAGCTAATTTCTATATTTTCCCCATAGTACAGTTACTTTTTTTTTATATAAGTTATCAATAAGTGTATAAAGGAAAGAAAATCAGCAACCATGAGACAGACCCCTATGTTCTTTGCATATGAGGACAATCCAGTAACCTAAAAAATTATCAAGACACACACATACATACCTTCTCTGTATATAAGGATAGCTTCTGGTTCTACAGCAGTCTGCTTGCTCTCTTGGTGCCTAGTTGCCACGTGCGTCAGCATGAGATCCAGTCGTGCATGCAGTTGAGTCACCTGCTGGAGAGTGGACATTCTTGAAACACAGGCCGAGTAGAATGGCTGCATCAACTCCTCTCGGTCAGGAAGGGTTGACAGGTGACTCATGTGGTAGTATAACACTGACCTCACCCATCTCACAGTGGCAAAATTTCTGATAGAAGAAAAAATCTTTGATCAGTACATATATAAGTGACATCTTTTAAGGCCCTGCTCACAATGGGACATGGACAGACTAATGGCAAGGTTAGTCTATGCTACACTTATGTTAAGGTTCCTGTTTCCTAACTCCAAAATCCATGGTTGGTACATCACTTGAGTCAACAAGCTGAAGGCATTACTTCATAAAAATACATATATTTTATCAAGATTTAACCCACAAATTTTATTAGCTTGTAATGGAATTTGTGGAATGAAAATAAGACTATTAAACATCAGATTCACCTAAAATGATAAACCAAATTAACTATGAATGGCTGAAGGTACCTGGAGTGTACCCCTGTAGAAAACAATGATGTCCATTCATGTTTATGACTGGTGATCCTACACAGCTTACTCTTTTATTTTCAAGTCAAATTACTAATTACATATTGTATTCTTTTTCTATAATTGAATGTTATATTAATTAATCATGATGAATCCTACACCCCTAGAGGCTCAACATACAAGAATATAATAATGAATTAATAAATAAACCTGATGAATGAGCCAACGCCCGATGAAGCCCCCCCCCCCCACCTGTTTACACACACAGTATCTTAGCTCTTGTTAGGCCTACAGCAAAACTGATAAGACCACTGTACAGAATTCAGTGAGCAAGTGTTGTTCTTTTCATTAGTTTTTAATCTTACCCATTCCTTAAAATACATACTGTATTCTACATAATTGTACCCAATTCTTAAAACCCTCAAGTATCCCTGTTAAAGTTACTAAGTACGCCAGAAAAAGTTCACATAAATGAGTGCAGGTAGCAAGGTGCGACACACTGATACCATACATATGAAGACAGGAATCAGACTGAAACACGTGCCACATGACACCCATGCACACACGTTCAACTGCACCTACGAACACACTAACTGTCCTGACTGATGCTATATTTTCCATACCTTTAAAATATTATTCTGGTGAACAGAGGGGTGGTCCGAAGCATCCCGGAGTTCGAAAAAAGCGAATTACGGTGTATAGACGTTCAACTGTACTAACCAATCAACACATGTGAAAAAATGTCTAAATACTAACTTGTGTCCCTTGCCCATAATAAGTATCTGTAAATGCTTTAATAGAGGCACAACAGCAGTCGCAGGAAGTCTTCGGACTGTGTTGCTGATGGTCTGCTCGTCACCATGATCAAAAACACTATGGAGGATTCGTTGATCCTTGCTGGTTAGGCCCTGGAAGTTAAAAGCTAAATTAGATCAAATAGTTGCAATGGAAGGTTGTGCTGCCAGAGACACACATGAAAAAATGTAGGTGGATAAAGCAAAAAGATGGTCTCAATAACTAATACAGTATTGTATGGTAGTATAGGAAATAACTACATATCTGAATCATAGTCTTAATGGGTATGCAAATGACAAATCATATCCTATGCATTACCTGTAGCAAAAGGTGTACCAAGTTATTGGCTTTGGGCGGCTCGGTACCATACTGTGTCGTCGTCTTATCTAGTGCCAGAGCATTAAGCCTTTCTTCCATTGGCAGAGATGCTACACCATCTTCATCGTTGAATTTTCTCTTCAATTTACTGTCCTGAAAGATCAAAATTACAATTTAATATTTATCATTACACAGTATGTAATCTATCATTATACATTACACAATCAATCATTATACAATACAAAATCTATCATTAAACAGTACACATAGGCTATAATGTCTAATAATGAATCAAGCGGCATTTACTGAGTGGCAATGACCTCCATCCTAAAATATTCCAGAAAAAAAAAAGTTCCCTTCCACAACAAGACAGAGAGCCAATGGATCTGTAGTTCTTTTAGTCATAACATTATTAACAAAATAATAAGATGGTCTTAATTCCTGAAAATATCAAAAGATCCCAATGAGCAGCATTTGACATCTCTCCAAAAATTTTGTTTTCCAGTACTTCAAAAAAACTCTCAGTCAGGTAGCTCCTATAATACTAGCTGCTTAATGGGAAGACAACCCAACAGAATATATACCAAGGTTTAACTGTTCAGAGAGAAGAGTCTGCTTTATGGAGGTTTCACTGTAACTTACGGTGGACTCATTGCAGCAGCCCAGACCTTTTATTGTGGCGTCTCTGGTAACTTTGGGTGTTAGAGTCTTGACCAGAGCAGTTTTCTGGTTCAGGACAGCTGCAGAAGGGTTTGATCGAACCAACTGTGTGTGTTTTGCTATGTCTGCTATAGCCTGTTAATAAAATAAGGATGATTAAGCAAACCACTGAACTGATACATGCCAAGGATAAATAATTACTCTCCAGGACTGAATACCACTATGGAACATTAAAACAGGATGGCATACTTATAATAATGACCAAATGAGTATTATCAGCATGTTACATCACACTAAGAAGCTATAATACAGTATGTCTATAAAAGAACCAACTCTTCACCAAACTTGAAAATACACAGTATACTCATGTAGAAAGACTAAAAAATAAAATAAAAAATATATACAGCACTGTAGATACATATACCAATATGTATTCAGTGAGACAATTCTTATAATTCACTGTCAGTCTGATGTCTGAGTACATGTACCTGTAAATTTGTACCGTCCTGTATTTCCAAGTTATGATAATAAAAAACGTACTCTTCACTTACTATTCTTTCAAATTTGAAGACGGGTGAATATCCATACACAACAATGATACTAGAGGCACTATCATTACAGAAGAAGGAGAAGACGATTGGAATAGTCTGTTTGCTAGTGGAATCCGTGACTATTCGTAGCTTTCCTGTGTGTTTGACTGCCGCGCTGTGTCTGTTCCTGAAGAAGTACTTATCATGAGGTTAAAGATATTACCAACACACCACAACTGTAAACACTGATAATACCTACCTAAACTAAGCATTGCTAACATATTTCACCAAAAGATCTTATCCATATAAAGGTTCACAATAAACATGAAATTCAACCCTAAAAACCCAAATCACATAAGACGACAGAATGCATCACTCTTTCCCACATATTTGCCGTCAGTTTTCAGTATGACCAAATGTTCAAGATCATTACACCTGACCTTTTCTCCACCCACAAACACACAAGATCCTTCCATTAAACAGATCTTCTCTATCCTGTTCAACTTTGTATTATTATATGAATAAATGCAGTGCAACCTTAACTTTTGGAAACTATATTATTATATGAATAAATGCAGTGCAACCTTAACTTTTGGAAACTATTTCCAAGTGTTTACCTTAACCCCTCGTGTACGGGGTCACCTCTGAGCTGATAAATATCATCTGATGTTAGCTAAATAATATACAGTATTAAAAGTGGCATACCCATAATGATGGGGGTTAAAATAAATCAACCTTTAAGAACTGTGCATGTAAATTCTTGTACTATGTATTTAAAACCTCAAGGGTGATACCTACCCATTTAGGTGTTGTGTGAAGAGGATGAGAGTGCCAGTTCGTACTGTGACAGCAAGCGTCACAGTGCTGTCTTTCAACTCGGCCACAGCCATCGACTGAACGACATCTTTCACCATAAAACTGACAGCGGGGTCCCCAGTCTCGCACTGCGTATCCCTAGAAAGATTATAGGATATAACATTTTTCTTTCAGTGAATATAAAGCTGTTAATACAGTTATACAAAGCCAATTAATGTGATCCTGGAAAACAAAAAGCAGCAGCAGCCATCAATGAAAAACCAGATTCTTCCAATGGCTGTACAAAAGCAAACAGCATTACAGTACTTTATCCTGACAGTATCCAGGATCAAACACGAACCATTTAAGAAGGTAAGCAAAATCAAATACTGTATCCTAACATCCAATACTTAAACTCTTCTTCTCTATATTACATGTTCTGTTCTCAATGAGTTCTTGCATAAATCTGGATAACATTTGATGATCGGATGACACCCTTAACATATTGGATAAGGTAATCTAATTATCGCTGTCTCTATGCTGCTCCTTTGATTGACTTAAGTAAATCCTAGAATCACAGTAGATAGTGGTGGTCACAATAAACCTTATGCATGCAAGCAGCTTTGTAGTGGAATTAGCTGCAGGTTAGGCACTACAGATTTTTCACCTGAAGATTACTCACCCTAATGCTACCTGTGGGAGTTAGGTTAGGATGGTTGATCTTAAGGTGAAATAAGCTGGAGTGTCTAATCCTTAGATTAAATAGACTGGTGTGTCTATGCTTCAAGTGAAATAAACTGGGGTGCCCAATCCTTTGGTCAAGTTAGCTAAGATGACTAATCCTCAGGTGAAATAAGCTGGGGTGCCTAATCCTAAGTTTATTTTAACTGGGGTGCCTAATTTTCATAAGGTTCTTGTGGCATATATAACATACAGTCCTCCATTGTACTGAAAGACTACAAGAACTTACCAAGCATACACAAATGTGTCATCTTGAGCCGAAGACAAGAAGTATTTCACATGTCCATCATTAGAAACAAGGGGTACAAGTTGTGTCACTGATGAGGTGTGACCTGTGAACGTTCTTATCACCTTCAAATCGTCACCATTTACCCGTTTAGATAGATACTCAATACTACGATTTGCTAGACATATTTTTTTCTGAGAAAACACCAGGAAAGTGCTGCCACCACTCACTTCCATAGGCCTGGAAAACAGAGACACCACACATTAATAATATAATAATAATATCATGGTACCTGTATTAGTATAGTATAGTATTGTATTTCAAGTCACACTCCTCTCATCCCATTTTTTTCATCTTATTGTCCTGAATACATGAAAAACTTTACAGCGACAACTTCATCCTAATTCAGTGTTACATCGTGTTTCTAAATGAATATGAGTCCCCGGAGACTGAAAGCCAATGCCCCACATGCTAAAGCCGACTCACCGGAGGGAAGTTTTTGTATTTACATGCCACTCCATAATGGTATTGTTTGTTGATAAGGAGAACAATACAGACGTCTTGTTTTTTTTTGTGCTCCAATAAACGTCTAAGATCGCTTGAGATGGAGAATGTTCCAGGGTGGCAATGACTGCTCTCCTCTCGGGGCAATAGATGTGAATGGTGCCGGCTAGTGTTCCCATGGCTATGAGACAATTACCTTCGTTTGTAGGTTTTTTCTTGGCCGTTTCCTGTAATCTTTTTCTCTGTGTGGATAAAACAAATAATTGTATGATTCCAACAGATGCCCCTACCCCACCCTATTGCAAATTTATGATGAAGGGACATTACCATACTGCACAATATAATGATAAGCTTCAATTATCACAATTGCCGACAGTTATATATTCAGATTATTATAGCAACGAAAATCAATAACTTCTTGACAGTACCGTGGAACAATATCTGATACATGATGTGGTGGCTGTGAGGTGCTCTGCAGGCTGGAACTGATGCTCCAGGAGTCCAGAAGTTGTGTTCCAGATTCTCAAGATTCCATCTGGACCACTGTGTGCTAACTTCTCCCCACTTGGTGAGAAGCTCAGGAGCTTTGTTGATAACATTTCCTGTAAAATAATATTGCTTGTGATAACCAGGCTAACTGTACAGACACAGCAGTCACAACCAAACTTCGCCAAGTTACCTCTCATTAGCAAAGGATAACATAACATGAGCAATTTCTCAGTCATCGAGAGATTTGTTTGTACGATTAACCGCAGCCACTACATCTTATTATTACATTACACAGAATTATTATTTGTTTTAGTTAAGACAAACCAACAAGCCCTACCTAACCAACCTATCCTAGAATGCAAGTTAAGTACGTTATGTTTTATTAGGGGTGAAGGCAGACATCTTAAGCTATGGGAAAAACTAGGGACAAAACCTTATCACAAAATGTGCTATTCCTTCACCTGATTTGCCTTAATCTTGAGGAAATTAAAAAGTCGTCTTCTATGGATATTTTTTGTTAGGTGGCTGGATTACCCTAACCCTTGTCCTTAAGTTTTACCCACAGTTGTTCTTCATCTTACAACAACAACAGTAAATGTATATGATCAAAGCCTGTTTTGTTTTTTATAGTTAATTTTATATCTTTCTAATGTAACTATGTGCTTTAAGAATTTCCAAGCTTCATTTCTTTAATAAATAATTCAAAACTGAAAAAAGCTCTAACCTAACCTTGATTATCTTACCTTAAATTACGTGGAATTGATAAAAGAAAATTAACAAAAAAAAATCGGTAATCTTTAATTTAATGGTTGTAAAATCACGAGCTCTTGTGTTGACATTCGGCAAGACTGAGAACTTTCCCAGGTACAATAAGTATATATTACATATGTCATTCATAATAGGCAGTGGATATTTTGCCATGACCGGCTAAGTTCCTACTAACGGTATTTTACCGTGAGTGTGCTCTAATTGGCTAATTATCCATCACCGGCGAACAAGACGAGAACGATATGCGACCGTGACTCTGGCGGCATTTGGCATTTATTTCGCCGTGTCAATCATTGTGTAGCTATAAACATAACCTAACCAGAAGGAGTTGTTGATTTTGGTCATTTTTTCTGCAGATGTTCTTATCATTATAAAGCAGCGACATTTACACTGAAATATTACACGACTGTTAGCAGAGGCGGGAAATATGACTGCAAACGACTTCATATTTTTCCCGCTTCTGCTAACGGGCGTGTAATATTTCAATGCGATTCTGATCTTTTAAAATGTAAGTTTTTGCACAATGTAATATTACTGACATGTAAATTGTCTTAATATGCCTTATTGTGGGTACAAATAAGTATATATTAAATACGTCCTCCGAAAGAGCGAATTTGCTACCAGAGTTTAACAGTTAATTCATGTATAATACTTCCATTAAACTTCCTTCGTGCTCATGTTTGAAATACTGAATGTAAATATTCTTTATAATTTAGCTAAATATCTTTCTCTTGAGGAGGGGGCGGGGCATCTCTTCTGAGCTGAGAAGAACAAACTATAGAACCTAATAAAATCTGACCTAACTTACAACCAAAGAAACCTAACCTAACCTTACCTAACCTTACCTAACCTAACCTACCTAACCTTACCTAACTTCCTAGCTGGAGGCCACCCCTGGTCATATTAAACAGAAAGTACTTAACCAATCAGAGCACCCACGGTAAAATAGCATTAGTAGGAACTTAACCGGTCATGGTAAAATATCCACTAAGTTCATAGACTGACCCACACTAACATATCTTACCTAACCCACCACTCTAAACTTGAGCTTCACATAAACAGAGACATGAAGCAATATCTAATACTTCAGAAAGTTCCCAGTTTTGCCATCAGTAAAAAAAAATAAGGTGCCTGTGATTTTATGCACATTATGTATAAACAAGTTAGGCTGTATTCATTTTAACCCAAAATACATATAAAAACTCCCTAATTTTATAATACACCAAAAATCGGTAAAAATCTTAGTTTTGGTCATCCCTGTATTTAACCAACCTAATCTAACCTAAAATAAACTAACCGATTCCCCCAATTACTTTCAATTTACTTATGACATAGAAAGTAAATCAATCCTTAAATGGAGTCAAACATTGAAGCCAATCTAGTGAACACCAACCCATGGGTGAACCACTAAGCTTTGTATTGTTCCTCCTACAAGACCTAGTTAGCTCTTAATCAAACATACAAAGTTAATATAACATAAAAAACACCATGAGGCAACATATTCTACAGGCTACAATATGTGGTATCATGTGGTATATACAGAGTCATTAACTATCAACCGGGTGCTTCTAATTAACATCCATTCCTGACAATTACCCAACTATCTAATTCTTACACATAAAACAGTTATTAGGGTTTAGTAAATCATTTCTACTCATATTATTAGTTAAAAATTATAAAGACATCAGGTATTTCCACTACATGACTCAAGACTCCATATACATCTATCATCCATATATAAACTACGTACCTTAATTAACAACTATCTCCGTTATATCACTATCCTCGTACAGTAGACGAATAAGATGATTAATTCCCAAAATAATCTTAAAAAACAAGTTAATTTACTGTCATTGTTGGTCCACTACGCGTGTCGGTATCCTCCACGCGGTGTGTTGTTCCTCCATAAGGTAAACAAGGATTCGACCCCATTAACAAAAGACCATCACACCATCACCCAACATAGTATCTAACTCTATATAGATGCTAGTATTATCTCCTTGTGTTTATTTATTTCCTATTATTAACTCACCCAACATAGTATCTAACTCTATATAGATGCTAGTATTATCTCCTTGTGTTTATTTATTTCCTATTATTAATAACTATGGTGAGATTGCCATTGAAATTACAGGATAAAATTAATTAATTGTGTCTTATTATATTTTATTACAGGGAACATATATTGGAGGGTGTTCAGGAAATGTGTCTCACTTAATTTGCTCTGAGACCTTAGTTTGGCCCGTCATCTAGTGGCCAGCCGTAGCCAAAAAGGAAGACGGTTTTCTTTATCTTTTACGGAAATACTATGATAGATAATTAATATTTAGCAACCCACATCAGGGCCCGTGGAGCGAGGAAAAAAAATACAGAAATGGAAAACAGGAGAAACAATTGAGACCCTGCAATTGTGTGTAAATGAGGCAGAAAGTCAGATCACCAACCTGGGACTCATATGACTCAATATTTTTCCTTTAGATTTATTTATTGTATTTTAATTATTATTGTACACAAGAGCATAGACCCTGGAGGATGCCTCCCCCTATAATTATGTTGTGGGATTTCCTATATGTTCATCCCCCCTTACAATTCCTGTACGTCTGTTAAGGTCAACCTGTTTGTGATCAAAAACAGCCACAGGAAATAAGTACAATATGTCTTTGTTATGATTATGTTCAAAGGCACATTTCTACGGGTCTCAAAGTCTTCAATCACAACATATCTCTGTTTTTGGATTGGATTTGTACACACACCTACACACAGTGGCGGCTCGTGCAGTCCCCCCCCCAGACACTCACTGCCAGGCGTATGATTCCTTTAGAGAGACAGCTCAATAATACACTACCAACAAATATATCATTTTATATGTTATTTAATTATTTTCAATACGTTGCTAAGTGAATTTTCATTAAAATCAGACCAAAATTTAAGTTACTTTCATAGTTACTGTCAATGCTGTACGATTGATGTTTGTTATTAATTGGCGCCGCTCAGTCTCGTACGTGTTTACATTGCGTGTGGACGGTGTGGTTAACTCGTGCTTTCTTTAATTACCCTTTGACCATGGAAAATCGAGTGAAGTATTTGCAAAACATCAACTTTTCCCAGCTGACATTAAATGAAAAGACTGAAATCAAAGCAAGAGGAAGACCTACACCAGTTTTATCCATTGAACAGAACAGTACAAGCAGGAACAAAGAATATACACGCCAGTTTAACATCAGTGAATGACAGACTGTCTGCTTTAGCAGTGATATCCATTGAAAATAAAATGATAACAGAAATAAAGGATTTTAATGAAATATTAATAAACAATTTTGCTACATCGAAGAGCAGACACGCGGACTTTATTTTCAAGTAATACTGGTCCATCACCACCAACACTACTACCATGCCCTGGGAATTCGTGGACATCAACTACAACTCATACCTGAGGTAGGTCAAATTTGTGTATCCTACTGTTGTGTGAGGCTTGCAGTCCCTCCATTTTATTTTTCACGAGCCGCCACTGCCTACATACTATATTATCATGGGTATTTTATTCATGGAAGGATTAATTGAAGAAAAACTTTTATTATGTTGTTTATAATTATTTTATTTAAGTTTACAAATTGTCTTACAACCTACAAAACACTTTATTTTTCTTAAATGTGCTACATGCTGCACAGTAATTGATTGCATTAAATTGAATAGCTATGCTACTTTTACTAACAATTACATTTACTTGTTATATATTTTTTATCAGTTCAGGCAGAAAATGTAAGAACAATTTACAGAGAATATGAACATCTTGTAATTAAAAAGGCCTACTGTACAGTCAACCAAAAAATTATCGCGCCCAGTCACTCCTGGTATGGGACTGTGCCAAAGTCTGTGATATACGGCACATTATTACATTAGCGTATATCCAGTCTTCTATTGGCGCTAAAAGTCAACGGTTGACTGCTCTGTAGTATTTGATTAATAGATGAATAGGGAAGGATTGTTGACACTGAAACAGAAGGGCTACCATTTTCTGTGTTAAAGAAGAAAAACCAACAAGATGGAAAGACTAACTGAAATAATTTAAGAATATGTAGTATTTCCCGACCACCACCTTTTGATGGTTTAATATTTCACAACTCTATTCTTACGAAACGGATATTCCTGTATACCGTTCTCCCCTATCTTGATTTACACATAAAGATGTCAGTTAAGTAATTCCATATATAATCGAGTTGTTATTATTTACGCACACACACACACCCAACATGTAAATAAACATATGAAAAGTTCAAAACTATTTTTCTAGTTTTTAACATTTCTCTAAGTCATTTGGTGCAATTAAAAAAAAAACTGTGCTGGTTATATGAAATCCAGGAAATGGGAATATCATTTATATATGGGGTACCTTTATTATAATAGCTTGAGTTACTGTACATGAATGAGTTACTACAGATAAATGACCTCGTTCAGAAGGACACCCTCACTCATAAATGTCTTCCTCGATGTGGTTGTGATCGGTACTGACGAGGAAGTAAGGCCAGTAGATGATATTGAACAGGAGGAAGATAATAGGTAGGAGGATTTTAGAGGCGAGCTCAGTGATGGCCTCCCACCTTTGTGCTCTGGACAGGTGAGCATCATTCTGAGCACTCCTAGACGCCACCAACGCAGCAGTTCCACCAATCATCGATTTCGACTTACCCGTCTGTCAGTAGCCAAAGAAAATAAACTTAATATATAACTCGTGTCCTTAACTTCCCCTAGACGAAAACAAAAATGAAAAAATTAAAGATTGCTCAATTAATTTCCACATCTACTTGGAAAAATATATAAATAATTTCATATATATTAATTCAGGTGTGTTGGGGGATTTTGTGTACAAGTTCAAGGTGGAACGACACTGATTATTGACTCATAAACACTAAATAAAAGTCTTCTACACACACGAGAGAGAGAGAGAGAGAGAGAGGGGACTCACCTCAGGCGTTACGGCCTTCTGTCGTCGCCTCAGCCTGTGGACAAGAGTGACAGTATGTTAGTTGTCTGTACCTGTGTCTGTCTGACTGTCTTTGTTTACTTCTGTCAAATTATCTGTCTCTTTCTGTCTTTTTTGTATGGTATTCCTCCTCGTTGTTGTCTAGGCAGAGTGATTCTAGAGTTAGGAATTACAGGAATATTTAGTTTTAAAATATTCATATGATAATTGCCATAAGTGTGAGCCTCTGATACACACACACACACACACACACACACACACATCAATTCTTAAACGTAATTTTCTTTGAACATGTTTCGTTTAGCGTAAGCTTCAATTAACATAAGCTTTAATGAACGGCCCTTAACATTCACACATGCATTCTGACACACTCGCCTCTGATAACATTCTTCAGACTCCAGTTATTTACGTGTGTTTAGTTTTGTCAAGTCATAAATTTTAGAAAGTGTCTCCAAGAAAATCGATGTGTGAATGTTAGAAAACGTTCTACGAAACTCTCACATTGTGTTTACGGTGTGTGTGTGTGTGTGTGTGTGTGTGTGTGTGTGTGTGTGTGTGTGTGTGTCCACTTATCATGAGAGACCAACAAGATTCACGTGAAACTGAACTAAATTGTGGCATCTTTTTCTCGGTAAACATAAAGTACTGAACAGGTTAATGGACAGATCGCTCGCGTGTGTGTAAGAGAATATATTATGGAGCGAGTAAGAAAGAGTGTATAACTAAGTGTTTAAGCAAGAAGGTGTTTCTATGAAGTGTGTGTGAGTGAGAGTGTGTAAGAGTGTGTTATGAAGTACGTGAATGAGTGTGTTACAGTACAAGGCATATGAGGTGCAGTAATATCGACTCACCTAAGATTATGAGAAAGGTATTTTATAATATGTAATCAGTAAGTAATAACTGATAATAGATATAGTCTAATCAATCAATCAATCTAAGTTATTAATCAACAAATCAAGCTTTAAATTCTTGTATCAACGAGTATAGAGAACGGATACACCCAACACTGCATACATACCCTCAAAAAAAATATCTTTACCATTATTTTATCAGGTAATTATGACACAACGGACGAAGGATTTTGACAACCCTACCGAGACAACAGGAGTCACAGTGTTCATTTGGTAATTTATCGATCACCCCCTCCGTGATGATACTATTTTTGACGGTGCGTACATGTAAACAGAAGATTGTAGGGGTGACTCACGTAATGATGACTGCGAACTGAAAGAGGCAGAAGACATTGAGGCACAAACACACGAAGAACCACACGTCAATGGCCTTCACGTAATCCGTCTCGGGGCTTGACTGTCTGTAAACGAAACCCACCTGTAACTGATGCCTTAAAGAATATAAGACTCCTGTGCTACTGAGAGTCGTTCTACTACAAAAAATAAGAGACAAAGAGTTTCAGGAAAGGAATTTAGCACACCAACCCACCATCTCGTCCTGTTTTATATACCTGGCGGCGACGAAGGTGGAGACGAGGGTAAGGAGGGCGGTGATCACTAGTGCAGTCCGACCAGGTAAGGGCTCGGGCGGCCAGAAGAATGATACCCAAGCCACAGCCACGAGCAGTGAGGAAGGCACGTACACCGCTAGCAGGTAGGCGGAGAAATGGCGCTTCAGACGCAAGACAGACGTAGCGGCGGATGAGGGTTCTGAAGGGGAGGTGTTGGTTGATGTTGACATGTGGTTCCTTATTCTCTTATTTCCTGTTTTCCTTTAACGTGTCTATTTCCCTTTAACTGCATCTCCCTTTGTCTTTTTCTCTTTAACTATCTCTCTCTCTCTCTTTAACTATCTCTCTTTCTCACCTGTTTTGCTACCTGTCACACCCAACAAGGACACTTCTCGTGACTCACCTAGTAAACAGTTGCGGCACCAGTGGTGTTTGGTGAGGTTAGTAGGTAGGACGTCCAGCGTGTAGCCCGGGAGGTGAGAGTGGACGCGGTGGGAGGTGGTGACGCCCTCTGGCAGCCAGTACAGGAGGAGCTCTTCGGCGTTGTACTCGTCTGGAGAGGTGACCGTGTTATACCTGAGTCATGGGTGTCTCTTTCTCTCTCTTTCCTCCCTAAATCTTTCCTACCTACCTACCTCTCTCTCTCTCTCTCTCTGTTTCCTCCATCCCCCCTCTCTCTCCTTCCTCCCTCTCTCTCTCAGATACAAGACATACTTACAGGAGGTAAGGGTCATTGTGCAGTGCTGGACATCGAAGGGATAAGACCCAAAATGCATAGGGCAGTCCTGGGTAATCTTGACCCTGTGTAGAAGGTAAACACAGGTATTCATTAATATTTTTGAGGGGGACAGGTAAACCATATCACCTGAAGAGTAGACCCCTTATGCTTATTTCACCTGATGATTAATTAAACCCTTATAAATGTTACCTGGAGGGTTAGGTTAGGTTAGATGAAGTTATATTAGCTTTTGATTAAGTTAGATTAGATTATGTTAGGCAAGAGTAACACAAAATAAGAGAGGTTAATCACATACAGGAAAGAAAAATAGATGGTATTATTCTTCATGAGCCAGACACCAGCAACATCCTCGACCATGGAGAACCTCTTAATATCGACAGTGTCCAGGTAGAAGAGATCAGGTTTCCAGATCTTAGGCAGGAACCCAAGATCAAGGGGCAACAGCTTCTCGTGGTCACCCGTATGGCTCTCACCGTTGTAAATCATCCGAGACTCCATCCAGGCTATTCCTACCCGCACAGTCATCGTCACCGTCTACAGAAGGAAGGTAGTGTGGATTCCTTCAGGTAGGTACTTGATGGAGAGGTATTCATTGGGGGCGGTGAAATAATGTTAAAGTAAAAATGTATTTGTTTTTAATGTTATTGTTATTATTTACTTGTTGATGTTTAGCTTTCGTTATTTAGCCCTCATTCACCATTCACCACCCAGCCCTCACCCCTCGCCTCTCACCCCTCACCACTCACCCCTCACCCCTCACCACTCACCTCTCTCCCCTCACCCCTCATCTCTCACCCCTCACCACTCACCTCTCTCCCCTCACCCCTCATCTCTCACCCCTCACCACTCACCTCTCTCCCCTCACCCCTCATCTCTCACCCCTCACCACTCACCTCTCTCACCTCATCTCACCACCACTCACCTCACCACTCACCTCACCTCACCACCACCTCACCACCTCATCTCACCCAACCCCTCACCACTCACCTCACCTCACCATCACCCCCTCACCTCTCTCACCTCATCTTCACCCCTCACCTCTCACCCCTCATTACTCACCATATCGTTGATGTTGACTTCATGAATTCTACCCACGTGCCACCCGACCCCTACCCTCAGCGGTCCACCTCCTAGAACATAGATAGATAGATAGATAGACAGACAGACAGACAGACTGACGGATAGATAGATATATAGATAGAATGAGAGAGAGAATAATAACACAATTAAACATTAAATAATCTACAGCGTAATAGACATAAAAATAACAACACATCACACATAACCTAACCTAACCTAACCTAACCTAACCTAACCTAATCTAACCTGAACACGTTGGCTACACACACACACACACACACACACACGCACACACACAGGACCTGATACCCTCACCTTCTCCATCTGGTTCAGGACGAATATGTTTCTGATAGTTGTCTGGGAGTAAGCTGGAGTCTGCCCACACTCCTCCAGTCCTGTTGGGAGTAAGACACAGCTGTAGTAAAGAGTAGGAGAGAGAGAGAGAGAGAGAGAGAGAGAGAGAGAGTGTGTTTAAGCTGGGTTCGTGTTGTCGAGAGTTGTGATCATTGATTAGAAGGAGGTACTGAAGAGGGACTAAGTGGAGAGGGGGGGGGGTCAAGGCTCAGGTGAGGGAGGGGGGTCAGGGTTCAAAGGGTCAGGGGTCAGGGGGGTGTTGGGACTCAGGGGTTAGGGGGGAGGGGGTTACACTATCAAGGTAAGGGGAAGTCAAGAGGTATTTTTCTTTATTAAGATTGGTATATGTGCGTGTGTGTGTGTGTGTGTGTGTTTCTATATGTGTGTTTGAGAGATACACTTTACACTTACACTATATACTTAACACTTCTTACAACTTTACCATGAGAAACTTTTCACCATACTTACCCAACAATACTTCCCCTCACCAACACAAGATTCTTATACGAGAAACACATTCCTCTTCAGATAATCTATACCTTGCCATCCCTTCACCCTTTAGTATTCTACCCCTTAGCACACACACACACACCAAAAAAAAAAATATATCATAATTCTTTCCATTCCTGTGTCTTTAATTATGTATATTTCAACTCCAAATTTATACCAGTTATAGTTTGAGTCATGGTTAATACACATACCAAATTTAAATATCGTAGCTGTATCCATTCATGAGTTACATACATTAATATACAAACATCCAGTACAGACGCCTGACACGAAGACCCACTGGCCCCCCCTACTCACGCACCAAGAAATCTAATGTCATAATAAAAACGGAAATTATACCTCATATATACTAAACGATATAAAAATGAATATATACCCACACAAACATTCTTATATCCACACAATAACATACAGTGCCACATACCGCATACCACATACGAGCACTACATATAGATTTATTTGTTACAAGAAGTAGAACGCGTTACAAAAAACAGCTTTGGGTATTCTGCATTCTGTAGTTCATCTGTAGTTTTGGGATTGATTCGTCTGTAACATAACTAAAGATTAATTCAGTCTATCCTGTAACATGCTATTTAGTCTATCCTGTAACATGCTATTTAGATCAATCATGCAACTCTCACTGTTCATAAGTCACACACACACACACACACACACACACTGTCATGCAAAAGATTGACATGCATGACAGATAAAATTGACAGACAGACGAACAGACGAACATGATGTCACGGATAGGAGGAGGATGAGAGAGATGGATAAGGGGATATAAGGCGAGGGAATGAGGAGATAGATGAATAGATGAATGGATAGATGGGTAGATATAGATGGATTGAAAGAGAGAGAGAGAGAGAGAGAGAGAGAGAGAGAGGCTAAGTGAGACAGACAGACAGACAGACAGAAACAGACAGAAACAAACAAACAGACACAGACAGACAGACAGAGCGTGTAAGTAAGTAAGTAAGCGTGCGTGTGAGTGAACTACTAAGTGAGACAGACAGACAGACATTTACACCTCATGGCTCAGTTTAGTGTTACCCGTCTCGCCATTGTCCCTGTCCGTTTCAGTGTCAGTCCGTCTCAGTGTTAGTCCGTCTCAGTGTCAGTCCGTCTCAGTGTCAGTCCCTCTCAGTGTCAGTCCGTCTCAGTGCCAGTCCGTCTCAGTGTCAGTCCATCTCAGTGTCAGTCCCTCTCAGTGTCAGTCCGTCTCAGTGTCAGTCCGTCTCAGTGTCAGTCCGTCTCAGTGTCAGTCCAGTGTCAGTCCGTCTCAGTGTTAGTCCGTCTCAGTGTCAGTCCGTCTCAGTGTCAGTCCCTCTCAGTGTCAGTCCGTCTCAGTGCCAGTCCGTCTCAGTGTCAGTCCATCTCAGTGTCAGTCCCTCTCAGTGTCAGTCCGTCTCAGTGTCAGTCCGTCTCAGTGTCAGTCCGTCTCAGTGCCAGTCCGTCTCAGTGTTTACGACTAACATAGAGTAAACCGTAAATAAAACATAACCTTAATATTATATGAGATACGGTGAAAACCTCCATATAACGCACGTCTCTTCTATATAGTCCGTTAAATGGAGGTTTTACATCTAATGAACCCTCGATATAACGGACTTTTATCCCTTATATGGAGATTTTACATCTAATGAACCCTCGATATAACGGACTTTTATCCCTTATATGGAGGTTTTACATGTAATGAACCCTCGATATAACGGACTTTTATCCCTTATATGGAGGTTTTACATGTAATGAACCCTCGATTTAACGGACTTTTATCCCTGTAGTATTCGTTAAATGGGGGTTTCACTAAATAGAGGTCGACTCAATAAGTATTAATAATTCCAAACACTTATATAGCAGGACAGTAAATCGCGTTCATTTTATATCTGTATTTATATATCAAGAACTCTATGTGCCATGTCCGCTGTGCCATGTCAGCTGTGCCATGTCCGCTGTGCCATGTCAACTGTGCCATGTCAGCTGTGCCATGTCCGCTGTGCCATGTCAGCTGTGCCATGTCCGCTGTGCCATGTCCGCTGTGCTATGTCAGCTGTGCCATGTCAGCTGTGCCATGTCAGCTGTGCCATGTCCGCTGTGCCATGTCCGCTGTGCTATGTCAGCTGTGCCATGTCAGCTGTGCCATGTCAGCTGTGCCATGTCAGCTGTGCCATGTCCGCTGTGCCATGTCCGCTGTGCCATGTCAGCTGTGCCATGTCCGCTGTGCCATGTCCGCTGTGCCATGTCCGCTGGGTTGGGGTTAAGGTAGGTTAGGTTAGGTTAGGTTAGGTTAGGTTAACTCTCATAAAGTCGCTGGTGTGTAGCAACGCTGATAAACAACATAAATATTATTTATCATCGGCAACACGCACACTAACTACATTTAGGCAGACACTTAGAAATGCATTCATGGACAGACAGGCAGACAGACAGACAGACAGACAGGCAGACAGACAGACAGACAGACAGACAGACAGACAGACAGGCAGACAGACAGACAGGCAGACAGACAGGCAGACAGGCAGACAGACAGGCAGACAGACAGACAGACAGGCAGACAGACAGACAGGCAGACAGACAGACAGACAGACACTAAGACATATCCATGTATCCATCTGTTTTTATCTATCTATCTATCCAACCTCTCTCTCTCTCTCTCTCTCTCTCTCTCTCTATCTATCTATCTATCTATCTCATACTGTAAACCGTAAATAATCTTGACATCAACAACATAAACAGTAAGGCTCAATAGACGCCAATATACCTGTCAGGTAACTTCAGGACTCAGTGTATACCAAAGGCTTCAGGTAACTCCCCAAAAACACCCCTAAAATTACCCTAAAACTTCCCTACAAGTTCCCTAAAAACTCTCTTAAATTTCCCAAACTTCCCTAAAACCTTCCCCAAATTTTCGTAAAAGCTTCTAAAAAAAATAAAAACCTCCCTAAAAAAAATTAAAACCTACCCAAACTCCCTAAAAAAAACCTTAAACCTCCTTAAAAACCTAAAATCTCCTCACTTAAACCTTCCCTCAATTAAATATTCTCTAAAAAGATAAAATGGGAAAAAAGATCGACAACACGATATCAAAATATAACGTAGTGATATTTTTTTTGGCATGACATATTTTTCCGATATATTTGAGTATATTTACGGTTTTATGTGATGTATGAGAGAGAGGGAGGTAGACAGACAGAGAGATAGACAGAGAGAGAGAGACAGAGACAGACAGAATTTTAATATCTAACTCACTTTCCTGTCAAGATATCTCCACTGTCTCCTTGTACATTATCTCTCTTAGTTAATATTATCTCTCTTACTGACCACCTCTCTCACGCTCTCCCTTGTTTAACTAACTGTTAAGGCAAGAAGAATTATTTGACTTGAATAATCCTCTGAATTTGGGAGCTCTGGTTAGGTTAGGTTGGGTTAAGTTAAGTTAAAAAAAATAATAATAATTCCGTCCATAACATCACCAAAATACAACTAAAAGTATTAGAAGTATAACCAAACTCTATGTCCATATCTCGTTATCCTGAATCCTCACTGGAAATTATATCCGAGTCTTGCCTGGGAGGATAACATGTCTACACGGCACAGTTCCTTAGTTCCTCTGTTTATGGATACGCTTGGAGGTCCGACACAGTTTTTTACATTGCCGCTAAGATTATAATTTGTTCCCCTTTAGAATTTAGTGTTAAATATAAGGTGTGCGTGTGTTAATATAGTTTGGTATGTGAGTGAGTTCCCTTTGGATTCAGGTACGTGTTGGTATAAATGAATATTTACTCTTCACTCTTCCTCACATTTTCCCCTTCCTCCTAACTCTCAAACTAGATCTGTTTCTAGAACTGATATCATTACTTCTATCAACGCGGATCTGTGCAGCATCTCTGAATGGGGAGATACAAACTTGGTTAAGTTCAATAGTAACAAAACTCAATATTTACCAATTACACTTTGTAAAGTAGACGATCTCCCACCAATTACATTTCAGGACGCTATCATCCCCCCAAATTCTGAAATAAATATGTTAGGCCTCACCATTTCCTCCAATATGTCCTGGAAATCACACATCCTTAGTATAACTAAAGCTGCCTCCCGAAAGTTGGGAATGCTGTACAGATGCCGCAGCTACTTCACTCCTGAGCAGTTGCTCCAAGTATATAAGGGATTCATTCGTCCTAACTTGGAGTACTGCTCTCATATCTGGGGTGGCTCTTCTTCTGTCCAACTATTAGATAGGGTGGAATCAAAGGCATTTCGTCTTATTAACTCTCCTCCTTTAGTCGACAATCTCTCTCCCCTTTCTCTTCGCCGCAATGTTGCTTCACTCTCTCTCTTTTACAGGTACTTTAACGGGCAATGTTCAGGGGATTTGGCATCCTGTGTACCGCCGGTAAGGCCGTGGGTTCGTAACACACGTCTTGCCCGCGGTGCCCACCATTTCTCTGTTGATATCGGTCACACGAGAATAACCCGTTATAGTACCTCCTTCTTTCCTCACACAGCCAAACTGTGGAATGCTTTGCCTTCTTCTGTGTTTCCATGCTCTTACAATCTGTCTCACTTTAAAAAGCTGGTTTTCCGGCATCTTCGTGGTGTAGATTAATACAGTATAACCTTTTTTTCTATATTTTCAATTTCTTTCCGTTCTTTTTTTTCGCCCCCCAGGCTCCGTTGTGGGTCGTTTGACCTGTGCCCGGGTTGGCTAATTCCCGTAAAAAAAAGAAAAAAAAAGGTACGTGTTGGTATAAATGAATATTTACACACACACATAAACTAAAATAGCGATCACACACTCGCTCAATCACTCGAAATACATATCTAAATAAAATATCATTTTTAACTCAAATCCCTAAGTATTTTTTGTTGTGTATTCTGCAATATAAAAAACTAATCTACTCCAAGGGTACGAGTACATAGCAAAAGTTAGTTTATAATTCATGGAAAAAAAAAACATTCCTTCGTTTTTGTCAATCTGGATTTCAATGTCGTACGATAGTTTGGGATGACTGGCACTACTGGCGGACATATGATAAACACAAGCAAAACACACCTTAAAACTTAATAAACTTGAAGTGTACTTACAAGAATACTATAACAAACACGTGGAACATCATCGTGACGTTATATCTCTTGGTGTTAGCTCTCCTGGCGATAATTTCTCCAAAGTCAAAAAATTTCCTAGTCACTGGGTTTGTTTACCTCTGGTACTCTCCGGCCACGGTGTTCTAGGTTACGCCGCGACACAGTGAGCTTAGTTCACGGTGAGGAGGGGTACTGGTGAAACGTTTGTCCAGCTGTTAGGTGAGACACATTACTCAGCCATGTACTAGACCCAAACAACGGCTGTTCCAGTTACTTAACGTTATTTCGGGAGTACCTCAGGGTAACATCTTGGGACCACTTTTGTTTTTAACCTATATTTCTATGTCCCGAAGTAGCCTTAACTCGAGTGATGTACACACACTGATGATGCTACCTTGTATCTCTCACACTTCATGTTACCATTACTGATAATAATAACCTCGCTGCTCCCTGGGTGTTAGGTGTCTACCCTACAAAATTCCTACAAACTCCAAGTCTCCCGAGTCTCGTTATTCCTCTGGTGCTCCTCAAGGTGGTCTTCTGTCGCATTAGTACGTCCTTGAGGCTGGTACCGTTATCTTGTAGTAGAAGTTCAGATGTTTTCTCCTGACGGCGATGATGTTATGGTACTTCAACCTGATCATTGCTTCCTGACCACATCTCTTAGGTCTTCATAGTTAGTCACTTAACTATGGTTGTATTTTCTGATAAACTTTTTTTTTAACGAGTGAATTGTTATGTTAAGTACTACTGTTGTATTATTTTTTGCTGTTGTTGTTGTAGGCAATTTATTGTATTTGGTTTTATGTTGTATTTCACTTGTTTTTAGTGGAGTGTCTCCAGAGATCCTTCACTAATGCTTGAACAATAATGGTATAAACTTAGCTAATATTTCCCACCTGTGTACTCAAACCAGGTAACGTTTGTCCACCTGTGTACTAGAAGCAGCCAACGTTTGTCCACCTGTGTACTAGAACCAGGTAACGTTTGTCCACCTGTGTACTCGAAGCAGCCAACGTTTATCCACCTGTGTACTAGAACCAGGTAACGTTTATCCACCTGTGTACAAGATCCAGGTAACGTTTGTCCACCTGTGTACTAGAAGCAGCCAACGTTTGTCCAGTTAGGTGCGGATGTAGTGAAGGAAGGAGGGAGAGCAGGACAAGGAGGTGTAGTCTGTAACAGTTCTGGATACTGACTGAAGCTAAAGCGAGTCGGAAGCGATACTCAGTCACCTTCACAACGCTTCACCACCACCACGACGCTACACCATGACCACCACCACCACGCTACTCCACCACCACCACCACAACGCTCCACCACCACCACCACGCTCCACCACCACCACAACGCTACACCACGACCACCACCACCATCACAGTGCACAGGGTCTAACAGCTTTGACGAGGGAGGGAAGAAGGAGGGGCCATAGCATTGAAGGGGGAGAAGGAAGGAAGGAAGGAAGGAAGGAAGAGTTCAGTGAATTCTGTTATTGGAGTTTTTTCTTGGCCAGGTTACTGCCCTTTCACCGGTAGAGAAAATACTGTAGGAGCTGAGATACAATTGAGACCTTTATCCTGAAAGTTTGTAATGGGATTGGATGGTGTGTGTGTGTGTGTGTGTGTGTGTGTGTGTGTGTGTGTGTGTTAGGTAATATCAACACCAATTGTTTTTGTTTTTTGTTTTTTTTTTTAGCTTCATGAAAATACCAGGAGTTACAAACAGTGACACTATCCAGGGTTACACACACACACACACACACACACACACACACACACACACACACACACACACACACACACACACACACACTTAACACTTGACCTTCCCTTGAGTTATATAGACTCAAGTTAATTGGTCTTTCTAGATTATTAAAAAATATTGGATTATTATGACACAAAGGTCGTATTATTATCCCCCGTAGGAACCATAACACAATTGTCTTTATCTGTCTGTTATCCAAAATAGTATTAATAAAGGACTGGGATTGATAGTGATGTTACCTATGTGTTAATTAGTTCCACAGGTGAAAGGTTAATTATATCTCATGTGAAATTTATATATCAATGAGGGTTAGGATTCACTTTTAATGTAACAGTTTATGTTTTTGAGAGAGAGAGAGAGAGAGAGAGAGAGAGAGAGTAATACATATATATATATATATATATATATATATATATATATATATATATATATATATATATATATATATATATATATATATATATATATATATATAACAACATACAGTAATGATAACATGTCAAAATTTATCATAAAAAACAGACTTTATATTCAATTGGGCCAACCTAACCTAACCTAACCTACATATAGTTGGAGGTCGTGTCCCATGGCCCAAACGTCCCATGGCCCAAACGTCCATCAACCCTTAAATACAAGTCACTGTAAGTCATCAACTCTCTTCATCACCACTAGAGGCACTGCTGTACTGTATCTTCCTCCTGAAGGGGCGGATCTTCACCTCCTTCCTCCTGACGGGGCGGATCTTCACCTACTTCCTCTTCCTGACGGGGCAGATCTTCACCTACTTCGTCCTCCTGATGGGGCGAACCTTCATCTCCGTGCTCCTGATAGGGGTAATTCCTTCCCACATGCTCCACACAATGTACTGGCCACTCTGCTCACCGTAACGACCCGCTCGTAGGCCGTTCAAGTTGGTGTAGTGGCAGTTCCTGTACCACCAGCCTCCCTTGAACCTGGGGGAGTGAGGGAGTCATTGAGGGAGTGATAGAGGGAAGGGGAGTGATGGAGGGAGGCGAGTGATGGAGGGGGAGTGAGGGAGTCATTGAGGGAGTGAAGAAGGGAGTGATAGAGGGAAGGGTAGTGATGGAGGGAGGGGAGTGATGGAGGGGGAGTGAGGGAGTCAGTGAGGGAGTGAGGAAGGGAGTGAGAGAGGGAGGGGAGTGAGGTGAGTAAATCTGGGTTATGAGGAAGGAACTACAATGAAGAACTTTAAGTTGACTGAACAAAGCTGAGACAACACCTGAACAGACTCCATTGAAGAACAAAAGAAGAACAGAAGAACACTCACATACCTCAAGTTATTACCAGTTAAAAAAATCTTTGTTCTAGCTCTCTCTCTCTCTCTCTCTCTCTCTCTCTCTCCCTTTGCTCTCTCTCTCTCTCTCTCTCTCAACTTACGATATCGCACAGTTCTGTCCCCAAGTATCGTGATCCTTATCCATCGTGGTGAACCTGGCGCCATTGTGATAGGCCAAGCCATCTCCTGCCACTCCAGAGTAGTCCTTAACCCATAGCCTGTAGTCCGTGTCCTTGTTCTTGACCTTGAACACACCGTACTTAACCCAACCAGTCTTGTTCTTGAAATTCTCGAGGTCGACGCGGAGTTCAGTGGGAGTTTGGGAGGTAAGGTCATGGATATTTTCAAGACCTAGCCAGAATTCTTGACTCAGGTTGCCGAAGCCTTTGACATAATCGTCCCAGAGGCGGTAGAAGTTCTCCTCCTGTAGGTGATAGAGGTAAAGATGAGGTAGTGGTGGGGGTGGTGGTCAGGAGAGGTTAGGTTAAGGTTAGGTTTGATTTATTCAATTTTTTCATTATTTTATAAAGTGTATATTTTACCTGACAGAATTTATGGTCCCGTCTCTGTATGACTGTCCATCCTCCCCCGTCATTGTCCATATCACAGTAGACGGTAAAGCCTAAAGAATGAGACGGGTACACGGTGTAGACGCCACTCTGTGTGTACCCCGCCTCCTGTACCTCCAGACAGTTCCTGAATCTGACGGGGATGAGACAGGAGATGAAAGAGATGGACTAAATCTTAGAGTATAATAATTGTTGCGGATCTGTTTATCTAGGATGATGAAACAGATAGACAGACTGAGACAGAGACAGACAGAGATAGATGCAAACAAAAACAGACAGAGATACACAGACTGACAGAAACAGAGAGAGAAATAGAGATAAACACAGAACAAAAAAACAAGTAGACAGACAGACAGACAGACAGAAAACAGGAAAACAAGAAAAGGGAGGCTGAGAGAGAGAGAGAGAGAGAGAGAGAGAGAGCACACAAACCCTCCCAAGTACTCACCTTCTCCTGACGTTGTTGTTGACGAGGTCTTTGGTGAGGTCCTCAGGAAGAGTCACATCAGAACTAACTTCCAGGGCACCAAAGACCCTCATATGAGCAGCTCTTTCAGCATTGGTGTTAGCAGGAGGAATTTCTTCTTCAATTTTCCAGCTGGTGATGATTTCCCCAGAGTCAATGTCCTCAGAAGGTATTTCCCCAGAGCCAGTGTCCTCAGAAGGTATTTCCCCAGAGCCAGTGTCCTCAGAAGGTATTTCCCTAGTGCCAGTGTCCTCAGAAGGTATTTCCCCTGAGCCAATGTCCTCAGAAGGTATTTCCCAAGTGCGAGTGTCCTCAGCAGGTATTTCCACAGAGTCAATATCCCAAGCAGGAATTTCGCCAGATCCAATGTCCTCAGCGGCAATGATTCCAAAACCAGTCTCTTCAGCACCACTCATGACCTTTCTTGGCCTCTGAGTGACCTTAAACACCTGAAGGTCAAGATTCGGACAGGTAGAGTTGACCTTTTTTAATAGCCTGAGGTCATCCTTCTGTTTCTGTACTGATGATTCCTCCAATATCAACAGAACAGCGTTGACCTCAGCCTCTGGGTCAAGGTTCAAGCTGATTTGGTCACCATGCTTGATGACTGAAACTGAACAGAAATTAGGTCAACTTCACATCATGTCTGTGTTAAGTTGTGAACAAAATTACCTGGCGAGAGGAGGGGGAAGGAGAGGGGAGGAGGGGGAAGGAGGAGGAAGGGGAGAGGAGGAGGGGGAAGGGACACAATCTGGCATTACTATTTTTGTTAATTTAAAAGCCAGGTATTATTAAAAGTGTCCAGAAAGTTTTGACCACACCTGTACATCTTTATTGTTTACAGTCTACCATACACATTAAACTTATCTAATTTATTTTATGATTTTACATGAAGAACAATTTAGCTGAAGTTATATTTGTATATTATGCATAAAAAATAAATATTATACGGATGAAATATAACCAAATCCCGTTTTCTATTCATCAAAATATAATCAGAGGCCGTGTTCTATGACGATAATTAAACCCCTAAATCTATTTTCTACGAATCAAATTATTTCCACTCTAACAAGCCAATTATCACAGGGCATTGGACCCACCACCACCAATCACGTTACGAGTCTCAGTAATGGTTACATGAAGCTCAAATTAAGTCTTATTAGTCTTAATATGATAATTAAGAGTGGTGTGGGAGCCTAATTACTGAGCATGCGAGCCGAACCACTGTTAATCAAGTTCACGTTTGAGTCTACTGTACATTCACCCACAACATTCCTGTCGCTTCTCTTCGAACCCCGAACCCCAGACCCGAACCCCGAACCCCAGACCCGAACCCCAGACCCGAACCCCGAACCCGTGAATCCGAAGCAGTAGACTGATAACATTATTCTGGCCATGAATGCTCCGGGTTCATGAGTCTTAATCTCGAGGGTTCGTGATTCAGGACAATAAGCGACAAGATTTTTGAGGGTGACTGTACTGTACTTATTGCAATTATGTATTTTTCAAGTATACACATGATTGAAGTATGACCCTGTATGCTTAAGAGTTATAACTTGATGAGGAAGACAAGAGGACAATGAGTTATAACTTGATGAGGAACACAAAGGAGGACAATGAGGAAAACACCATACCAAAACTTAACTCACGAGCAAGAGGGCGTGGTTGTAGTGGTGATGCCTCTGACTGACTCACCAACACCGGAAGAGTCACCATCATCATCATCACCGTCATCATCATCATCGCTGTCATCACGCAAAACATCCTCTCATTTAAGTTCCTAGAAAGACAGTTTTAAGAATTGACAAATAAGTGTTCGTGTGTGGTGGTTGTGTTGCCTTGGGGTGGAAGTTCAGATACAGTTCATGTGTAGCTCTGAACACACATAAATAAGGACCTCACGTTAAGATCCAGCACACGTACAGGTTTGAACACACATAAATAAGGACCTCACGTTAAGATCCAGCACACGTACAGCTCTGAACACACATAAATAAGGACCTCACGTTTAGATCCAGCACACGTACAGCTCTGAACACACATAAATAAGGACCTCACGTTTAGATCCATCACACGTACAGCTCTGAACACACATAAATAAGGACCTCACGTTAAGATCCAGCACACGTACAGCTCTGAACACACATAAATAAGGACCTCACGTTAAGATCCACCACACGTACAGCTTTGAACACACATAAATAAGGACCTCACGTTTAGATCCAGCACACGTACAGCTTTGAACACACATAAATAAGGACCTCACGTTTAGATCCAGCACACGTACAGCTTTGAACACACATAAATAAGGACCTCACGTTAAGATCCAGCACACGTACAGCTCTGAACACACATAAATAAGGACCTCATGTTCAGATCTAACACACGTACAGCTTCAAACACACAAACAGAAACTCCACGTTCAGATCTAGCACACGTGTAGCTCTGAACATCTGTGATATGACATAACTTTCAACACAATAGCAGAAAAGAGGTTTATCTGTAGACCCACTGCCTATGTATCTCCAGTTATCTATCAGTAATTCTTCTGGCACTGGACGGAGTTGCCAGCACAAACCACTTTACTGTTGATTGTAAAATATGGTGAAAAGGTGTAGGGAAGAACTGTTTTGTTTTGTGTTTTAGTGTGTGTGTGTGTGTGTGTGTGTGTGTGTGTGTATGTATGTAGTATGTAAGTAGTGTGTGTGTATGTATGTATGTATGTCTTACCGTACTATCTCCGGGTTCCTTCTTGCCTCCACCACCACCTCAATGAGACTGACTTAACCCCGTGTGTTTGTGTACAAGTCAGCCCCCAGTCCTCTCATGTCTTGAAGGTGAATTATAAGACTGCCAGTGTTCATGGTGTGGAGTGCATATGGTGCGGAGTATTCATGGTGTGGAGTATTCATGGTGTGGAGTATCCATGGTGTGGAGTATTCATGGTGGATAAAATTAATGGTAACCAACAGTCATGGTAGCCAACAGTCATGGTAGGCAACAGTCATGGTAGCCAACAGTCATGGTAGCCAACAGTCATGGTAGCCAACAGTCATGGTAGCCAAGTCATGGTAGGCAACAGTCATGGTAGCCAACAGTCATGGTAGCCAACAGTCATGGTAGCCAACAGTCATGGTAACCAACAGTCATGGTAGCCAAGTCATGGTAGGCAACACTCTGAAAATCGTCTCTCTCTCGTATATATTAAGTGAATAAACTTTAATTGCTCAAGTCAATTGCCCTGTGCGTGTGTGTGTGTGTGTGCGTGTGTGTGTGTGCAACTGAGGTAAACTTTTTTGTCTTTCATACACACACTAGTGAAGTTTGTTGTTGTCACCTCACCTCACCTCACCTCCGAGACACTGAGTAATGAGTAACATACCTCACACTTCACCTTTGTCCCACTAGAGGTGCGTGTTAGAAGAGGACGAAAGGGTGCGTGTTATACTCAGGCCAATATAGCATATCTTGCGTGGTATATGAGTACAATAGGTGCGTGTTATACTGTAGTTAAACAAATACGGTATAATGGGTAGTTAGAACTCACAGACATGCTACAATAAATAAAAAGTCCTGTCTAGTGTAGTTCCCCGTCTTTTCGTATAAGTTTCTGTCTATCCGTAAGTGTTCAAGTGAGTTTAGTTCTTTGGAGAATTTATAAGTTTTACTGAGTCATCACCAGACACTTAAACTAACACAAAATCAGACAAAATCGGACAGAATCGGATAAAATAAGAAAAAATCGGGCAAAATTCCAAGAGGGAAGAGGAATTACATATTGCCTCCCTCCTGCAGCCCCTCCCAGCGGTCGGTCGTGATGTGGGATATGAAATATTTCCCTGAACTGCAGAGAATTCCCACCAACCCCCACCCCTCCCTCTCACCTCCGGCTCACCTCACCCTACCCCCCCCCTCCACCCACCACTCGTCCCCCACCTCCACCCCTCCCTCTGTGGTGGTGGTTGTTGTTGATGGGAGGTTGTCACATGTCAGCAGGAGCCTTCACCAACACCTTCCATCCTTCCTTCCTTCCTTCCTTTTTCCTTCTTCTGGTGGATGACAAATACAACGGTTATGTATTAATCTCACTGTAGTATCGTCATGGCAACGTCGACGTATAAAAACACATAAAAAAAAATAAAAAAAAAGAGGTGTTGCTTTGTGATGATGAACTAGAGTCACAAACGATAAAGAAATATCACCTGTTAATTATATACAGGTTATCACGTTTTTAATATCAAGTAAACACAACTTTTATACGCTGGGGGGACATAGTAAGTTCGTTGTCGTTTACACCTGATACATCAAATCCCACTCGTTCTTTACTTTAGTCACACCACGAAAGCCCTGTCGCCTACCCTCCCGAACCCACGAACCTGAACCCCGAACCCACGAACCTAAACCCCGAACCCACGAACCTGAACCCTGAACCCCGAGATTCAGACTTATGATCCCGAAGTATTTATGGACAAAATAATGTATCAATCTACTGCTTCGGGTTCACAAGTCTGAATCTCGGGCTTCGTGGCTCAGGGTTCGTGGTTCGAGGTTCGTGGTCCATGAGTTCGTGTTTCAGGGTTCGTGACTCGGGGTTCGTGATGACAACAGGATATTTCTGGGTGACTTTACACAAGACGTGGAGATAATATATAACACATATATCAAGGTTCTATTAACTGTGAAATGTCATGTTGATTTACACATTTTTTTTTACATATTTTTTTACCTCAACATCAAAGTCTTCCAGCTTCATATATGACCCTGGTTCAACTCATTCACTAGTCAATGTTACAAAAGACTTAACATTTTATAGACAGATCATATATAGTTCTGATAAATAAAGAGGAATTTTATAAACGTATGTGACATTAAGAGAATTGGATCACCTGAAGATTAAACCTCTCAGATTATATTACTTTAGATTTAATCACCGTAACCTAACCTAACTAACCTTAAACTGTCCCTCACTCACTCAGCGTCACTCACTCACTCTGCGTCCCTCACTCACTCTGCGTCCCTCACTCACTGCTGCGTCCCTCACTGCTGCGTCCCTCACTGCTGCGTCCCTCACTGCTGCGTCCCTCACTGCTGCGTCCCTCACTGGTATAAAGAGAAGGTATAAATAAATGGTCTTGTTGTCCCATCACTGCTGACGCTGTATGTCTGTGTATGTCTGTGTATGTCTTGAGTCAGTGTGAACCTGTACAAAGATTTTATTGAATAAATACGGTATCTATCTATTTATTTTTCTATCTATCTAAACGTCTTTCTATCTATCTATCTAAACGTCTTTCTATCTATCTATCTTATCTATCAGTCTTTCTGTCTGTATCTATCTATCTAGCATCTGTCTGTCTGTCTGTCTATTTTATTTAAGTAAACTAAAGTTACTTATACAGTATAAGTATGATGAAGTACCAAAAGGTTTCATGGCTTATGTGACTCGGTTACTTTGGTGATTCGGAGCCTCGGTGATTCGAAGCCTCGGTGATTCGGAGCCTCGGTGAGTCGGAGGTTCGGAGATTCGGGGGTCAAAAGTTCGAGGATTCATAAATTTGGAGGTCCAAGGCTCTCGGGGGTTTAAGAGATTCGGGGTTTCGGAAGTTCGGAGATTCGAGAGTTTAGCGATTCGGGGATTCAATGGTTCGGAGATTCGAGGGTTTAGCGATTCGGGGATTCAATGGTTCGGAGATTAAAAAATTCATGGATTCCGAGGTTGACACAATTTTTTTTCTATAACCGTAAAACAACCAACTAAAAAACGAGTAACAAATATATATATATAGAGAGAGAGAGAGTTAGGTGACCCGCCATTAATTACAGTCGACACATAAACTAAAATAATACCGGGTTACAAAAACACTATATACACGTTCCCTGCTGTAAAAGGCTGTGCAGAGGAAAATGCTAAAAGTTGTGGCAATAAACTATGTATATAAACTATCTAGTGAAGTTAAATTATGACTTTAAACAACATACAATTGTTTTGTTATTATTATTAGTAGTAGTAGTAGTATAAGTAGTAGTAGTAGTAGTAGTAATAGTAGTATTGCTGTAGATGTTGTTGCTAGTAGTAATAGATTTTAATATTAAAAGAAGAAGGTATTATTGACTGAGGATCACCTGAAGAAACTCCACCCCAGCTTATTTCACCTAAACGTAAACCTAACCTAACCTAACCTAACCCCACAACATAAAAGACTTAGGTTAGTTTCCCCTCACATTATATCGTTTTCTAATTGATATTCCTCCTTTAATCTTGAAGGTAAACGGGAGTAATTATAGATGCAATTAATAAGGTGATTAGTATAGCTGATTGATGAATATATAGTTCATATAGGTAATATTTTATAGCTCAGGTGGGGAGTATTCTAATCAACGGGCCTCAGTGTAGCGTCTTGAATGAGCTTTGAGATGACGAGATTTATTATTATTATTATTATTATTATTATTATTATTATTATTATTATTATTAGTGTTGTTGTTGTTATTATTAGTGTAGTTGTTGTTGTTGTTATTATTAGTGTTGTTGTATAAGTTTTCAATACAGCCACTCACTAAGCGTACAACCTTCCCTTGTCACCCCCTTGATTGAGAGTCAGCAGGAGGCAGGAGACGTGTCCCAACATTAATGCACTGATCTTTATATCAACAAACACTCACGTCACCTCATCATCAAACACCTGGTGCATCAAGGAAGTGGTGTGGGGTAAAGGGGAAGAAATCACATATCCAGTATGTTTGAGAAGACTTATTTAAAGATAACTGAATATGTATTAACTCTCTCTCTCTCTCTCTTTCTCTCTCTCTCTCTCTCTCTCTCTCTCTCTCTCTCTCTCTCTCTTTAAAAAATATGATTGAATTCGAAAGGGAGAAAATTATTTAAAGGAGATTAGATAAATGACCATGGAGAGAGAGAGAGAGAGAGAGAGAGAGAGAGAGAGAGAGCAGTAGCAGCAACAGTAGCAGCATCACACAGTAGCCTCGTCGTCTCAGTAAACAAACTACAGAGGAGATGCAGATTCCTTGTTGACTCAGGAGTTTGAGGAGGCGGCGAAGTTCTCCTCCGCCGCTGGTGGGTGGCTGATGGCTGGTGGGTGGCTGGTGGCTGGTGGGTGGCTGGTGGGTGTGTAGTCAAATCTTGTTACGTTAAGTCCACACACACACACACACACACACACACACACACACACACACACACATTGTAAAAATTATCAATAACATGTAATAAATCAGTGTATTCACTCCCAGTAAACACTGCTCCCTACACTGTCACTATGTTGAAATGAACTGTAGTTTAAGCTTTTCCCCATCTAAGTTACTATATGTCTTATTTGTGTCACTTATGTCACTTGTATATTATTTGTAATTCGTAACCCATTCCCCAAATATGTAACTGTATATTTTCAGCCTTCTGGCTGCCAAGCTCTTTCAATAAACCGTTAATTATTATTATTATTATTATTACACACACACACACACACACACACACAAACACACACACACACACCACCCGCATCACGACGACCCTTCTGTGTACGACGTATTCAACTGTGTGTGTGTGTGTGTGTCTGTCATGTGTGTGTGTGTGTGTGTGTGTGTGTGTGTGTGTGTGTTTGTCATAATCGAAGACCTGCAGTGGCTTGTACACGACCTTGGGAGGGGGAGGGGAGGGGGCTGGGAGGTGTGGCGGGGTGGCAGGTATACAACAAACCGGGTATATGGGACACCAATTCTCCCAGGAAATAACCCTTAACTTCGCTTACGTGGTCGATATAGGCGAACATTTATCTAAGAATCCCAGAAGAAAACTCAGTAAGGAAGCCATGACAGACATTATAAAATATGACTTAAAATTAAAAAGTAAATCTCTACAGTGACGTCATAATCTCTGTAGTGACGTCATCATCTCTTCAGTGACGTCATCATCTCTGCAGTGGCGTCATCATCTCTGTAGTGACGTCATCATCTCTTCAGTGACGTCATCATCTCTGTAATGACATCATCATATCTACAGTGGCGTCATAATCTCTGTAGTGACGTCATCATCTCTTCAGTGATGTCATATAGATCATTAATAAGACATAGGATCACCTGTAAATTAGACACCCTATCTTATCTCACCTGAGGATGACCCACCCTAACCTAACCTAACCTAACCTTAACCTTAACCTAACCTAACCCCCTAAATAGAGCCTGGGTGTCTAATCTTCAGGTGATGGTTCCAAGTATAAGGTATAAGGTGGTAAAAAATTTCCTTGATAATACCTCGAGTGACGTCATCAATCACCTGGGCGCTTGATGCAACAATTTAAACTTTAACAAAAAATTACGAAAAATTGTCTACATATTTTTTTATTTTATTTTTATTACGAAATGTCATTGATGATTTGACCTGTTAGGGGGGGGGGCTGCTTACCACATCCACCACCATCACCACTACCCTCCACCACTGCCACTACCACTCACCACCATCACCACTACCCTCCACCACTACCACTACCACTCACCACCATCACCACTACCATCCACCACTACCCACTACCACACACCACCATCTACCACTACCCTCCACCACTACCACTCACCACTCACCACCCTCTCCTACCCTCACCACCCACCCTGTAGTCACACAACAAGTCACATCACCCTCATAACAACGCGCATATGTAGTGCAGGGGGGGTGGAGAAAGGAAAAGATATTGACACTGCTATTAGTTCTGTGTCGACCCATCCGATCACGGCAGAGACTGTGTCGTAATACCGACGCAACAGGAGGTTATGAACTAGGGGTCGATATTAACACACACACACACACACACACACACACACACACACACACACACACACACATCACACTATTCTTTACTTCCTGCTAGGTCTCTCTCTCTCTCTCTCTCTCTCTCTCTCTCATTCTAATCTGTATGAAGTTAGAACCTTTTATGATTTTTACCAACCAACGTCACTTTGAAAAATTAATTGTTGTTTGTGTTTCATTTCCTTCAGCCAAAGTCACGTGTGGTAAAAGTCAACACACACACACACACACCTCTCACGTACACTGTCATCTTGTGTGTACATCACTCGTCATGTGCACCTCCTCCACCTTATGTGTATTTCCTACCTCTTGTAAACATCATTACCTTGAGTGCTCTTATTCACGACCTCATATGTGCACCACCCCCCATGTGCACCACCCACCATGTGCACCACCCACCATGTGCACCACCTCATGTGTACCACCCATCATGTGTACCACCCACCATGTACACTACCTACCATGTGCACCACCCCCATGTGCACCACCCCCCTGTGCACCAGCCTCACGTGTGCACCATGTGTGTGTTAACTAAGACACCGTCATCCATCAGAGAGAGGTTAAACTAATATCATTTGTAGCACAGACTTTCAGTGACATATACACTCCCCCCTTGGTCTGATGTTGTTATGTTGTCTGTCTCTGTATGTCTGTCTACATGTATGTCTGTCTGTCTATTTTATCTGTATGTCTGTCTGTCTATCACTTAGTTAGCTTCATATTCTCTCTCTCTCTCTCTCTCTCTCTCTCTCTCTCTCTCTCTCTCTCTCTCTCTCTCTCACATACATACATGCATCACGATTGTCTGAGCTCGGGTTAATGACATGAGCGATGATAATGGTGGTAGTGTTGGTAATTGTGTTAGGTTAGGTTAGGTTAGGTTAGGTTAGGTTAGGGGTACATATTTCACGCTCCCTGGGTTTACATATCTCAAGTCACATTACAAGATATACTACACTAGAGGGTATATATTTCACGGTACTAGGACACGTGTCTCTCCCAGATGATGAGAAAATATATTGGTATTTATTCTCAGCGTATAGATGTATTTCATGCTCTCAGGGCACATACCCGTCTCTGTCAGAAATTAATGTGTTCAATCTCTACGACGCTCAAAGGGATTATTATTTCATGTTGTTGTTCTTTTAGTAGTAGTAGTAGTAGTAGTAGTAGTAGTAGTAGTAGTAGTAGTAGTAGTAGTAGTAATACTCCTCTAGTGCTCACAACCTCTGGTGGGATGGGACCAAGTGCAAGATGCTTCTACGCCAGACTCGCAGAGGTGCTATCCGAACAGAAGCAGTAGCCCAGAAGTTATGTTACAGCCTAGATGAGATGTCGACAGTCCTTCTCTCTCCTTAGGTCGGCTTTGATCTGCCTCAGGGGAACGAGAGCTTCTGCCCCTACTCCGACAACTGCTGCATATATTGACTATGAGGCTACTGTCACTGAATGCCGCATAGATCTGCGGCTCAACTAACTCAACACAGATAGGATAGCTACTTATGTATTAGGATATTTAATATTAAGGTAATAAAATGGTGGCGAAGGTGTGGCTATTGGGGGAGGCTGGAGGCCATTAAAAAAAAGTAGTAGTAGTAGTAGTAGTAGTAGTAGTAGTAGTAGTTGTTGTTATTGTTATCATTACCCAGCTCAGGGTGGCACCATAACACAGACTGATCACTGCACCTGATACAAGCTTTACTTTCTCTCTCACCTTTCCTTCCTCCTCCTCTTGAAAACAAACACATTGCTAAGACATACATACATACATACATACATACATACATACATACATACATACATACATACATACATACATACATACACCCGTGGAGTACGGTGAATGACTGTGTGTATGATTCTCTGCAATGTCACTCGTTTGGGCTCGTTTAAGAGGCTAGGTGGTGTGTGTGTGTGTGTGTGTGTGTGTGTGTGTGTGTTATGTGACGACAGACCCATCCCCGTGATGAACAAGCCTTTATAGACCTGTCAATATCTCACACTATATCATACCCACTCTAAAAAATATCCCACAAAAGCAGCGAGATACGGGTCAGTGTGTGTCCAGTCAGTCAGTCATGTTTACCTCGACCACAAGTCCTTCACACACAAAAAATAATAAAAAAAACAAAAATACAAAATTAAAAAAAAAACTCCAATAAAAATAAAAATGAAACAAACTAAAAAAATAAAAATAAACCAAACAAACTTTAAAAAAAATAATAAAAAAAAAAAAACCACAAAAATAAACTTAAAATTAAAATAAACAAATAAAATAAATTAAAAACGCTATTAATATTTTCCTTACTGAATTATTATCATTTATATATTTGGTAAGTTTGATATCTCTTAAGAGTATATGGTAATTAACTAGAGCGCCCCCTCCATGTCCAGGTAAGACGAGGTGAACAGGTGGTGGTGAATGAGAGGGAGTGAGAGGCTGGAGAGGGTCGGTAGGGATTAATTAAATGTTGTTGTTGTTGTTGTTTGTTGTTCTTGTTTTAGTTATAGAGTCCTTGGTGCACATGTGAATTTCTGTACGTGTGTGTGTGTGTGTGTGTGTGTGTGTGTTGATAGACAGAAAAATACGTAAATACACTTAAGGGGATATTGACGGGTGATAGACAGGAACAGCCAGATAGACAGACAGGCGTACAGACAAATTTATGAAAAATCCACATACTTGGCCATTACGTACAGACAAACACATGCATACATATACACACACAAACACACATACATAGACATTCATAGACAGACAGACAGACAGACAGACAGACAGACAGACAAATCCACTATCCTTGGCGAATTTTTTATACTAAGTAAGTGATACAATTTGCTGGGGGAAAATCGTCTGTCTGTCTCTCTCTCTCTCTCTCTCTCTCTCTCTCTCTCTCTCTCTCTCTCTCTCTCTCTCTCTCCCTCTTTTACTCTTCTGATTTAATTGAGTTCAAGATTTTTGTGATTTTTTCCTTCCGTCTCTCCCCTTCCTCTTTTTCTGTCTCTTAGTTGTGAGTGGTGGAGAGAGAGTGAGAGAGAGAGAGAGAGAGAGAGAGAGAGAGATAGAGAGACAGAGAGAGAGAGATAGAGAGATTACACACACACACACATATTTTTTCATCCTCTTTCTGTTTACACATCAAAAATCCACTTCCCCCCTCCTTCCCACCCATCCCTCTCCTCCCTCCCCCTTCCACACCCCACCACCTCTCTCCCTTGCCCCCCCTCCCCTGCCTCCACCCCCCTCCCTACCCTCCACCCCCCTCCCTACCCTCCCACCCCCTCCCTACCCCTCCCCACACCCCTCCCTACCCTCACACACCCCCCCTTGCAAAATACAATCTTGCTCGTCTCTCTCTCTTTAAAATACTTTCCTTCCTTCTTCGATCTTTCCTCCGGAGTTTTCATTCACACAGACAAGACAGAATTGACGGGGGAGACAAAAGCCTGGGCTTACGATGTTGATTATACCCCGTGTGATGCTATCTTATTGTGTCATGGAGGAGGAGGAGGAAGAGGAAGAAAGAAGGAGGAGGAGGAGAAAGAGAGAAGAAGAGGAGGGAGGAAAGAAGAGGAGGAGGAGGAAGAAGAGGAGGAGGAGGAGGAAGACAGATTTTGTGATGTCGAGTAAGTGAGCGAAGATGATAAGAAGAGACAGACAGACAGACAGAGATAAATTGACAGATAGCCAACGAGAGACAGACAGTGAATGGGACAGAGAAAGAGAGAGACAAACAAACAAACAGTCAGAGAAAGACAGACACACACACACACACACACACACGAAGGGACTGAAAAAAAACACAGAAAAAAATATCAAATCAGATAAAAAAATAATAATAATCTTTTTAAACGTCAATAAAAAAAAGATGATTAAAATTATTGAAATTAATTATATTGTAATTTAATATTTTGTGTTAGAGTATAAATTTATATTGCAACGGGGAGGTAGGTTTATTGTAAGAGTATTATGAACGTCAGTGTGTGTGTGTGTGTGTGGTGTAGTGAGTCGAGACAGTCATGGTTCAGGTTCGGGGTAGTGTGGTGAGGCGAGGTCAGGCAGGATCCAGGAATGACCGTGGGGGTTCAGAGAGGGGGTGGGGGAGGGGGTGGACGGGGGTGTGGGGGGGAGTTGGGAGGGTGGACAGGGGGTGTGGGGGTTGGGGGAGGGAGGGGGGTTGGGAGGGGTGGGGTTGGGGGAGAGGGGTGGACGGGGGTGTGGGGGGGGGGAGGGAGGAGATGGACAGAAGAGTGTGGGGGTTGGGGAGGAAGGAGGTGTAAATAAAGGTAGCTAAACCTGCACTGAATGCCTAAAACCTTGGCCAGGACGTGACCCACCGACGGTATCAGTCCACAGCGGTCATAAATATTCACGCGGGAAAAAATTTCATCAACGCTGGAAACTAGTTTATGGCGAACAGTTAAAGAGGTGAACGAGGAGAGTTAAGAATGTTCATGTTTCGAAGCAAGTGGTCGAAATTATGACTACTGTTTCAAAATATCAGTGGAAATTAGGACCCTTTGCTTCAGATTAACGATTGAATTTGAGTCTCTGTTTCGAAATAACGATCGACTTGAAACGGGAAATGTGAGTTACAGAGGTTCACTATACTTCAGGTAAAAATAAGTCGAAATTAATACTCAATCCCTTCAAAAACTCGTTGAAAGAGGCACCATTATACCCGAAACACCATCACCAAAGCTTCGAAACTGTGTCCGAATCACGATTAAAACTTCGAGACAGTTTCGAAGCGTGAGTGAATTCAGAAATAATCTTAAAGTTTTCTCTCTCTCTCTCTCTCTCTCTCTCTCTCTCTCTCTCTCTCTCTCTTGAATCAAAGGACACATTTCCGAATCATCACACAAATCGCCACCAAAAAGTTTCGAGACTGCTTCGGGGCGTGAATGAGCGAGTATCGACCTTTCCACTGAGTCATGAACCAAAGGAATTAAAACCCTCATCTCCGTTTTCTACTGATACTTATTTACAAACAGAGTCTTCCGAGGTAATCTTGTCTCTCTGTGGAATTTTCATCGGCGTTCCAAAAAATTCCCTGGACACGGCAAAACTGACGCTATAAATTAGTACAGAAAAGAGATGGGGAAATAAAATCGCAATATAAGAATTAAATATTGTCCTACGCTGTTGAGTGGATGGAGAGAAGAGGAGGAGAAGAAGGGGGAAGAGGAAGAAGGGAAAGACGAAGAAGAAGAGGAGGAGGAGAGGTTAGACAAGACACATGCTAAAGGGAGGTAGATGGTAATACAGATACAGAATAATGTTATAATTCTTTACCCAATCTCTCCCTCTTTCTCTCCCTCTTTCTCTCTCTATCTCTCTCCCCTCGTCCATCCCCCTGCCACTAGAGGCGCGTCGGAACAGCTGCTGCAGTAGTTAATCACAACAGATGTGGCTGTTACGCTTAGCTTTTCTCAGTTAAGTTGTTTGCTCATGCAGATGGGCGTCGCTCGTTTATGCAGATGACGTCATTCTTGTCCTGATGACGTCATTCTTGTCCTGATGACGTTATTCTTGTCCTGAACACCCAGTAATTTGCTGTGGCTAATTACTCCTTACCAACGAGTTAATTAAGGAAGGTAGTCATACTTAAAGGTAATTGATGTTATGTTCCAGTACTTAAACACCTACAAGGGGACAAATATTATGAAGACAAATGAAGATAATTAAATTGGGTTAAATCAGTAATGAGGAGTTGAATGAATTAGTGTGATGAAATGGGTAAGTTTACTAATGACCAGATGAATTAGTACCAAAAATAAACAAAGAGTGTGTGTGTGTGTGTGTGCGTGTGTGTGTGTGTGTGTGTTGTGCGTCGAGGTGTGTACGTACGTGTACATGTGTGTGTGTTTTATTCTCTATATTAACCATGCATATATAAACCACACAGACACACACACACACACACACACACACACACACACACACACACACACACAGCTGATCTGACAAAGCTCCAGTACACACCAGAGAGTACGCAGGGGTGATAAAGGGGGTCGAGGAGAGAAAAGAAAAAGAAAAGAGACACCGGACCTGTCTGCCTGCGAGAGATACATATTGTCATTTTATTTCTGCAGAGGGAAAATATTTAACTCTGTCGTATTCAAAACAAGAACACGGGATACCCTCCACTCCAGGGTCTGTGCTTTTGTTGTTTGTGTTTTGTAGAAGATGGTGTAGAGACAGAAGGGGTGTGTGTGTGTGTGTGTGTGTGTGTGTGTGTGTGTGTGTGTGTGTGTGTGTGTGTGTGTGTGTGTGTGTGTGTGTGTGTGTGTGTGTAACCTGGAATAAAATGCAGCCAGACGTCTGAAGTGTTCGGTGATGTCAACAAAACACTTCACCAAAGATCCTAACCTAACCTAACCTAACCAAACCTAACCAAACCTAACCTAACCAAACCTAACCTAACTAAACGTAACTGAAATCTCTATTAAAACCATATCTTTTATCATTAACAGAAGATTCATTACTCTAATTAATTAAAAATAATATATCAATTACATTAATGATGGTTAAAGACTCTTACCTGAGAGTTTTCAAGAGGCTACAGTGGTACATAACAGACCTGAGGGTGGGGGGGGGGAGGATCTGTTGGGAGGTGTGTGTGTGTGTGTGTGTGTGTGTGTGTGTGTGTGTGTGTGATGGACCACCTGAAGATCCACCACCACCACCACTACCACCACCACCACCACTGACACAACCCTTGGAAAGCCGACGCCAGCCAGCACCCACAGTCAGTCTCGCTTCTCACACGGACGAGGACAGACGTGTTGTCCCGACCCCCCCAACACCTACCTCGTCATCCCAGAGTCACACAATGTAAACAAACTTTGCCCAGGGTTTCAGTGTTGACTAAGCCACTTCAGGGAGTTTGTACTTTCATAATCAAACAGACTTAAGGTACAGATGAAGAACAAATTGACGATGAAGTTTGGGAAAGTTTACCTGCAATAACGCCAATTAACTTAAGGTAAGAAGGTGTGTTATTGTAGTGATTTTAGGGTTATTGGTGGTTTATATTAAGTTGTGGTTGTTTTTTTAATTGTTATTTATTATTACTTTTGGGGTTATTCTCTGTTTTATTGAATTTTCTTTTTATCTTATTTGTTTACGTACGGAAATAGTGTGTTGGCTATATCAATTATCCTCTGTCTGTCTGTCTGTGTGTCTGTCTGTCTGTCTGTCTGTCTCTTATATATGTATACCTGTATGTATATCCACCTATGTATACAGTATTAAGAACAGATCACCAGTTAAGATGATCCTGACTCCACCCACTTCCTAACTCCACTCACTTCCTAACTCCACCCACTTCCTAACTCCACCCACTTCCTAACTCCACCCACTTCCTAACTCCACCCACTTCCTAACTCCACCCACTTCCTAACTCCACCCACTTCCTAACTCCACCTACTTCCTAACTCCACCCACTTCCTAACTCCACCCACTTCCTCACTCCACCCACTTCCTAACTCCACCCACTTCCTAACTCCACCCTCCTCCTCCACCCACCTCCTCACTCACCCACCTCCCTCCCTCCCACCCCCCTCCTCCCTCCACCCCACCTCCTCCACCCACCTCCTCCTCCACCCACCTCCCTCACTCCACCCCACCTCACTCACTCCACCCACCTCACTCCACCCCACCTCCTCCACTCCACCCCACCTCACTCCCACCCCTTCCCTAACTCCACCCACCTCCTCACTCCACCCCACCTCCTCCTCCACCCACCTCCCTCCCACTCCACCCACCTCCTCACTCCCACCCTCCCTCCACCCCTCCTCCACCCACCTCCTCCACCCACCTCCCTCCTCCACCCCACCTCCCTCCCACCCACCTCCTCCACCCACCTCCCTCCCTCCACCCCACTTTCCTGACTCCACCCACCCCCCTCTCCAGCCCCCCCCCCCTCACCAGCCCCACTCTACCATTATTAGAAAAATGAAAGATGTTTGTATACCTGATAAAAAAACACAGTATATTATGTATACTCCGCACATTATGTATATTACGAATACTAAGAATCAGATGAGAACTCTACAGCCACACAGTATGAAAGAAAAGTATACATATTCAGTGTATATGAGTCAAAGACGTTTATATACATTAGAGAAAAGTATACATAATCAGTATGAATCGAAGAAATTTGTATACATGAAGAAAAACCCCCCCCCATACATATTCGAAGAGATTTGTATACACGAGAAGAAAAAAGCATACATATCCAGACTATGTATATGTATCATCCATTGAGAAAAAGTTAACCCATAACTTCTGTACACGGAGACTGGAAGTGTAGGCTTTTACTGGACAAATTTTCTCAAGTTTTATCAACACGTAGGAGAAGAGGAAGGTTGGATTGTCTAGTCGTGACTTTGTTTTAAGACTGTGTGGGTAGGTGTGGGTGGTGTGGGTGGTGTGGGTAGGTGTGGGTAGGTGTGTGTGTGTGTGTAATGTGTGTATATATGTGTATGTGTGATATATAGGTATTTTCTTATGACGACAATGACTAAAAATCTAAACAAAATCTGTTTCCAATGGCGTTATCATTATATTTCCACTCTAGCGAACTATATAGCGATGCAAGTCCGTTATATCCAGTGTCCGTTATATATGAGATCCCATCTAACGAACTACATGGAGAGAGAGAGAGTAGTTCGTTATATTGAGGTCTCACTAAATGTAAACAGTCCTACGTGACAGTATGAACGAGGGAAGGATTTTCAAAAGCTCTTTGGTATTAGGTAGAATGACGTGTTTTGCCTCGTATCTTCAGGTGTAAGAATGATAAGAATGATTCACTCTCTGGAGGTGTAAGAATGATAAGAATGATTTACTCTCTGGAGGTGTAAGAATGATAAGAATGATTCACTCTCTGGAGGTGTAAGAATGATAAGAATGATTCACTCTCTGGAGGTGTAAGAATGATAAGAATGATTCACTCTCTGGAGGTGTAAGAATGATAAGAATGATTCACTCTCTGGAGGTGTAAGAATGATAAGAATGATTCACTCTCTGGAGGTGTAAGAATGATAAGAATGATTCACTCTCTGGAGGTGTAAGAATGATAAGAATGATTCACTCTCTTCAGGTGTAAGAATGATTCACTCTCTGGAGGTGTAAGAATGATAAGAATGATTCCTCGTGACTGGTGACGTAAGAATGATTTACTGTAACTGAAGATTGGTTACAGAGCGGCAAGGTAGGTTACAGGGCACTATGGTAGGTTACAGGACCTTATGGTAGATTACAGGACGTTATGGTAGGTTACAGGACCTTATGGTAGATTACAGGATCTTGTGGTTGTATCCTAAATGGTACCAAGTTAATGTAGTATTCAGTTAAGGTCGAGTCTCCGTGTAATATAAGTGCCATTTACTGTCTTAATGGACACTTTAAGAGGAAGCAATTGGTGTGTGTGTGTGTGTGTGTGTGAGAGAGAGAGAGAGAGAGAGAGAGAGAGAGAGAGAGAGAGAGAATTAATCGTGGGAAGAGCTAAGGTGTGTGTGTGTGTGTGTGTGTGTTTTCTCAGGTAAATTCCTAGGTATGTAACGCATCTCACCCTCACCTCCTCCTCCTACACAGTTACATCTCTCCCTCAGAACACCTGGCAATAGTCTAAACACACAACACACACACACACCTGTTCTACACCTGACAATATCCTAACTACACACCTGTCCTACATCTGGTAATATCCTAATTACACACACCTGTCCTACACCTGACAATATCCTAACTACACACCTGTCCTACACCTGACAATATCCTAACTACACACCTGTCCTACATCTGGTAATATCCTAATTACACACACCTGTCCTATGTTGCACGATCAATTAACACGTAATACTTTCTTCTTTCTAGGGTTTTGCCACATAATTCTTGCAACATACTCAAGTCTCTCAACACTGTATTTCAATATTGCATGCAACGCTCTGCCATTGGCTTGTCAGACACTATACATCTTCCCTTACATCATTGCATTGGTGTTATCTTTGCAATATTCTCTCAACAGTTAAAGATTACATTGTTGTTTTCATTGTATAGGGGTGTATGTATGTTTGTATGTATGTATGTATGTATGTATGTATGTATGTATGTATGTATGTATGATCAACATTATTTACTCTACGTTTAACAAATGCAACACAGCATATATTTTTTCTCTTACAAAACTGCAGTCGTATATTTCACGCAACTTTCTTCGGGTAATGCAATATCCCATGCAACATTCTTAAGGTAGTGTCATATTCCGTGCAACATTCTTAGTGCCATACTTCATGCAACATTCTGAAGGTGGTACAAAATTCCACGCAACACCAGTCTTAGTGTAGTGTCATATTGCATCTAACATTTTACCCCCAATATGAAACACATCGCTATATTGCATACATTTTCCCCTTAATTCAGTGTCATATTGCATGCAACATCATCATTTTGCAGAGACCATTATTTCTTTTCTACGTTTGTCCATATTGCAGCTGGGAATAATCTGTCACCCCAGAGCCAAAGTTATAGAGCCTGAGTTACAGAGCTAGAGTTATAGAGCCAGAGTTACAGAGCCACAGTTACAGAGCCACAGTTACAGAGCCACAGTTACAGAGCCACAGTTACAGAGCCACAGTTATAGAGCTCAAAATATTCACTCTCGCCCTGCCGTTCCTTCTTACATAATCATTTCTCTCCCACAACTCTCCCTTATTGCACACAATTTCTGAAGGCTGCCATATTGCATACACAAATTTTCTCTCTCTATTTATCTCTCTCTCTCTCTCTCTATTTATCTTATCTCTATGTGTGTGTGTGTGTGTGTGTGTGTGTGTGTGTGTGTGTGTGTGTGTGTGTGTGTCTGTGTGTGTGTGTCTATCTTGTCTGATGGTGGCCTCCCCCCACCCCCACCCCCTCACCCCATTAAAACAAAAACAATCAATCAAGTAAATAAAAATCACACCAACAACGACAATAACAGCGACAAACACATTAAATATCATTAAAAATCCTAAAATTGGTATAAATTTAACGAGAGACAGTTCTATGTTATATCATTGTGACTTGTGAAGGTTTGTACATAATGAGATGAAAACACACACACACACACACACACGTCAGTTATTGTCAGCAGTGCACTAAGAGGGGTCAGAGAGGCGATACAGTTCACTAATGTCAGCAATATACACATTGTCAGCAGGGTACACAGTGTCAACAGGGAACACATTGTCAGCAGGGTACACAGTGTCAACAGGGAACACAGTGTCAGCAGGGAACACAGTGTCAACAGGGTACACAGTGTCAACAGGGAACACAGTGTCAGCAGGGAACACAGTGTCAACAGGGTACACAGTGTCAACAGGGAACACAGTGTCAGCAGGGAACACAGTGTCAACAGGGTACACAGTGTCAGCAGGGTACACAGTGTCAGCAGGGAACACAGTGTCAACAGGGTACACAGTGTCAGCAGGGAACACAGTGTCAGCAGGGAACACAGTGTCAGCAGGGTACGCCCATCACCCATCATCCATCACGCCACCGTCAGCCAAAATGTATAATAATTAATGACTTATGATCAGCAGGCGTTAGCTGGGCGGCTCCCACGATGAAGCAGTGACTGTCAGTATGTCTGTCTGGGCAATTATGTCTGAGAGAAGGAAAAATATGTGTGTGATAATGGGACTTCAAAGAGCAATGATTGTGTCGTGGTGGTGGTTAGTAGTGGTGGGTGGTGGTTAGTAGTAGTGATCCGAGTTACCACTCTCACCCACATCTCTCTCTCTCTCTCTCTCTCTCTCTCTGTGTGTGTGTGTGTGTGTGTGTGTGTGAGGCAGGTACCAGAACCACTACCAAGACTTCAGCCAGAACTCATGTAACAAAACAGCTATGTTACTTCAGCCTGTAATGTCAGCTCATGGCTTTTTATAATGGAGGGGTGAGGGGAGGGGTGAGAGGGGGAGAGGGGGAGAGGGGAGGAGATGTTGGGGAGGAAGGAGGAGGCAGGAGGGGGCGTTAAGTCGGGGAAGGTAGAGAGGTCAGAAGGAGTGGGAAGGAGGGTAAAGGTCGTGGGAAGGGGGGAGGGGAGGTCAGGAAGGGGGAGGGGGGAGGTCAGGAAGGGGATGAAGGGGAAGGAAAGGGTGATGGGTGTAAACATTATATAAAGAACGTTTGTTTACAATGCCCACAGACTCGACCATAAACCAAAGTGATATTAGTTTATTGGGGAATTACCACCGTCAACCACCATTACCACCGTCAACCACCATCATT
>NW_024717471.1:282500-387500 GCF_018991925.1 Homarus americanus | reverse complement strand
CAGTGTGTTACCTGGTGTCAGATTATCAGGTACAGTGTGTTACCTGGTGTCAGATTATCAGGTACAGTGTGTTACCTGGTGTCAGATTATCAGGTGGAGTGTGTTACCTGGTGTCAGATTATCAGGTGTAGTGTGTTACCTGGTGTAGTGTGTTACCTAGTGTCAGATTACCAGGTACAGTGTGTTACCTGGTGTCAGATTACCAGGTGTAATGTGCTACCTGGTGCCAATGTAATTAGTAGCCACACAGGTAAACATAACAACACTCTTACCTGTCCTGTCTCAAGAGTATAAGCAACACTGTGTTACCTGAAGCTATTAATTAATATATCCAGGTGTTTTAAAGACTCGTGGTCACCTATATACCACAGTTCTTATATATATCCACACTATATAGGCCTAGGCTAATTCACGTTAGGCCTACCCTCCAAAAATATACTTTCAACATGGGTAGGCCTATATAATTAAGATTAAATTATATATCTAACAGCAATTAAGGTAGTTAGAATGTAATTATATTTTTGGTGTAATAATATTGATGGTTAATATTACTTTTATAATTAATTCTGTGTTATTTTCCTTAACAAGTGAAAAAAATATTATTGCCCCATTTTTTCATGACATAATGAAGATGATGAATAATGACAACAGATAGAATAATGACAATGAATCTAATAATGACAATGACCATAATTAAAAGTCTTCACTTCAAGAGACACACACACACACCACCACAAACCATTCTTCATCACTCACAACAAACTCACTAAAACAAATAAGTTTTAATACCATAATCCCATTAACTAACTCTTAAATTAGACTTGTTTCCTTCCAGAGTCCAAATTATAAAAACTTTTTTCCTTAATTTTTGCCTAAAAGTTTCAAGAAAAATATGAAAAGTCTTCAAACTACAATGGCGTCTCATTTGATTCTGTTCTTCGTTGAGCCTTGTGTGTGTGTGTGTGTGTGTGTGTGTGTGTGTGCGTGTGTGTGTATGTGTGTGTGTGTGTGTGTGTGTGTGTGTGTGTGTGTGTGTGTGTGTGTGTGTGTGTGTGTGCGTGTGTGTGGATGTGTGTGTGTGTGTGTGTGTGTGTGTGCGTGTGTGTGTGTGTGTGTGTGCGGTGTGTGTGTATGTGTGTGTGTGTGTGTGTGTGTGTGTGTGTGTGTGTGTGTGTGTGTGTGTGTGTTCATCCATATTCATATATAAACAAACCCAAACACATTGAACCTTCAGTAAACAGTATTTATACGTAACGTACGAGGCGGCGGTGAATGTATATACACACACACACACACACACACACACACACACACACACACACCTGATAATACCGATGATTAATATTGACAGGTGCGACAGGTGTGAAAGTGAAGGAGTAATTAGCAGATATAAGCGAACAGGTGCGTTTATACCCCAATACACGACTAAATCAATAACACCTGCAGGTTAATGAGATACAGGTGAGATACAGGTGAGAGACAGGTGATATACAGGTGAGACACAGGTAAGATACAGGTGAGTAACTAAAAGTATTCGATAATAAGGTAACTAATTGGTTAATTTATATACAGGTATTAATTTATTTATACATGATCCTCATTAAACTCTATGGACATATTAATATTTATTTCATTCACTCGATGGCAAATGACCTGACGAGTGCATAAACATACATACAGACACTCAGACACACACACACACACACACACACACAAGAGAAATTTTTACACAAACAATAATTATAAACAAACATAATTTAAATCCCCTCGTTTTGTGTATACGTGTCTGAGTGTGTGTGTTTATGTACGTGTGTGTACGGATATGTGTACAAAACAAACCTATTTAACTTTCATGAGTGCAGTGGTGTTGCATTATTCAGCAGTTCTGGAATTCTGCAACAAGACTCTGCAATAATGGAGTGTGTGTGTGTGTGTGTGTGTGTGTGTGTGGGTGTTCAGGGGGAGAGGAATCATCTTTAAAATTTAACCTAATAAGTAAGATGACGTAACACCCTTGAGTGCAACGACATTGTATCTAACTCTCTAAGACATTTCCCTTCACAAAAAAAATGCTCACAACAACAACAACAATAACAAAAACAAAAACAAATAATAACAACAACAACAGCAATAAATAATAAATACAAGTAAAATTTCCTTCTGATTCAACAGGACACGACTTCACCTTTGATACAGCAGGTGAGTGGACGTGTAGCTACAGGTAATACGTTTACAGGTGCTGGCCTACACACATGTCTTGTTGACCTTTGATGTTGTTAACGTCCAAGTGCCTGAAGGGAGGGGGGGGGTGGAGACTGCAACTAGGGATGCTGTTGTTTAATTATCTGTGTGTGTGTGTGTGTGTGTGTGTGAGAAAATGAGTTAGAGATAGAAAAAAATAAAGAATGAAAGGGAGAAGGTAAGATAAAGAGAGAGAGGGAAAGAGAGAGAGATTCAGATAGACAAGACAGAAAGGAAAATAAAAATAGGGGAAAAGGATGAAAGAGAAACAAAAATAAAGAGAGGAAATGAAAAAGATACAGAAAAGATGAGAGAAAAAAGCGAAAGAGGGAGAGGGAGGGAGGGAGGGAAAGAGGGAGAGAGAGAAAGGTTCGGGTAAAAAAAGAAAGAGCGATGAGATAATGGGGAGACAGACAGAGGATGAAAGAGACGCAGAAAAAGAGAGAAAGCGAGAGATAATGATGAGAGGTCCGGACAAAGAGAGAGAGAAGAGGTAAGGAGAGAATAAAAGAGGGAGAGGTAGGGACGGGGTTGAAAGATCCTCTCTCTCTCTCTCTCTCTCTCTCTCTCTCTCTCTCTCTCTCTCTCTCTCTCTCTCTCTCTCTCCAGTAATTCACTTGATCATCACAGGGTCGAGAACTTCTGACTTTCCGAAAAGTCTGACTTCTGCTTCAGTCTCCGGCAAGATATTACGCTGACAGACAAAATTTTATGCTGACAGCCAAATTTTTATGCTGACAGCCAAATTTTTATGCTGACAGCCAAAACAATAATGCTGACAGCCAAAAAAATTTCGTGCCAGCCAAAATTTTACGCTGACAGCCAAAATTTTGATGCTGACAGCCAAAGTTTGATGTTGAAAGCCAAAAGTTTACGCTGACAACAAAAATCATACACTGAGAAGCAAGATTATACACTGACAGTCAAACCCATACACTGACAGCCAAGATCCTACACTGACAGACTAGATCATAAGGTCAAGCAAGCACAAGAACACACAGTAATTAACTCCCCGTGAAATTTACTTCCGGTGGTTAGGTTAGGTTAGGTTAGGTTAGGTTAGGTTGCCATCTGGGTTTTAACTTGAAGACTCATTAATCATTTGTCTTGTTGTGTTTCCCTGACAGCTCGGTGGACAAGTTTGTGTGTGTGTGTGTGTGTGTGTGTGTGTGTGTGACAGGGGGTAAAGGGAAAAAGGGGGGCGATGAGCAGGGGGGCAGGGGGGGGGGAGGCAGGGAGTAAGCTGGCAAGGGAGAAAGGGAGGTGATGAATTTTTGCACTGTATAGCACCTGATGGCCAGTCGCACACATACATACATACATACATACATACATACATACATACATACATACATACATACATACATACATACATACATACTAAACTGTTTTTCTTAACTGTTAATGAGAGATAAATGTACAAAAAGAAAAATGGAAAATACGTTAGGTTAGATTAGGTCAGATTAGGTTAGGTTAGGTTAGATTATCAAAACCAGATTAAAAAAAATTACCTAGACTGACAGAGAATAAATTACATACAATTAAGACATAATAATTTGTTTCTGTCGCTCTTTTACGTCTTAATTAATATCTGAATGTATCGTCCGCTTTTCACAAACTCATGAGAAAATTGGTCTTGTTATTTCCAATGTTTTTCGTTCAGTGTGTCCTCCATTAACTGATCACAGGGCGCGGGTGGTGACAGTCCTTCATCTATTCTATATATATACATTATTTTGATTGCTTTTGAAGGCGTCTGATTGGCTTTGAAGACGTCTGATTGCTTGAGCATCGCCCGATTAAGCTTGAAGGCGTCTGATTAAGCTTGAAGACGTCTGATTAAGCTTGAAGACATCTTATTAAGCTTGAAGACGTCTGATTAAGCTTGAAGGCATCCGATTAAGCTTGAAGGCATCTGATTAAGCTTGAATACATGTGATAAGCTTGAACCAACAGAATTTAATCTCTACACGTCAAAAATAGTTGTCACGTGAGGGATGCAATACAAGTTTTGTCGGGAAGCTTATTTTCCTGTTATGATGATTGGTGGTGGTGGTGGTGGTGGTGGGGGCGATGATAACGATGATGATAATGATGATGATGATGATGATGATGATGATCTGTTGTGTGTCTTATCATGTTAACTGGCGACTTTGTTATTAACCAACTTGTAATAACAACAACAACCCCCCCCCCCCTCTCCCAGGTGACCTATAACCAAATATCGACACCTGGAAACAATCTCTCCCCCCACAAGTCACCTGAACCAAAACAATAACTCACCTTAAATTATCCCTAATTAAAGAATCACTCCAGGACTTTACACCTTCATAGAATTATTTAATTAACCTATATTTTCCTACCTGGTGGATTTTGTGGGATTTTTTTAATAAATACCTTTTATAGTTTTTATAGGTCGTTTTTCTTTCTTTTGGGGGGTGGAGAGGGGGTGTGTGGGGGTGAGGGAGGTGCGGTGGGGGTGTGGGAGAGGGGTCAGGTAGGGGGGGGAGGGTTAATGAGAGACTGAGGCGCACCTTGATTTCGCCATCATCATCAGTGGGACCAAGTCATAAACAGTCCTCCTCCTGCCTTGTGATTAGACCTCCCCTGCAGGCCTGGATGTGTGGTTCTCTCTCTCTCTCTCTACCGTTCTCCCTTACTCTCTCTCTCTCTCTCTCTCTCTCACTCTACCCTTTCTCTCTCTTTCTCTTCCTCTCTACCTCTACCTTTCTCTCACCCTTACTCTCTTTTATCTCTCTTTCATTCTCTCTCACTACCTCTCCCTTACTTTCTTTTCTCTCTTTCATTCTTTCTTTCTCTCTCGCTATCTCTCTCTCCCTTACCCTCTTTCTTAAGGTACAGGCGAGAAATCTAAGCTGATTGGTTCACTGTAAGAGACGGATTTGCTCACATAATACTACTAATCCCTATTCCCTGTGTTGCTAATCTCTATTACTCCGCATTTCAATGATTAAAACCAGTCAAGAAATCTAGAAAAATTATTATGGGGGACGTGAGACGGCAGGGCAGGTGGGTGTGTGTGTGTGTGTGTGTGTGTGTGTGTGTGTGTGTGTGTGTGTGTGTGCGTGTGTGTGTGTGTGTGTGTGTGTGTAGGTGTCATCTCGCCCCCAGGTCCACTATCAAGCACCCTGCGACGACGAGATACACAAGCTAAGTCAACCACCTGCACCACACCTAACTCTCAAAGTGTTAACTGAGCTTGCACCTAGGTATGTTTAGGTGAAGGTTAAGATGATGGTGTGTAGGGTGAGTCTAGGTGATGAGGGAGAGGGTACTACACAGGTGAAACTAGGCTAGACTCTAGGTGAAGGAGAGCCGGGTTCAGGTGACGCCCCCTCCCCCTCACCGTGCCAATATATTACCTTCCCAGGGAATAAATAATCACGTCAGCTGGGAGATTGAACGTCGCATGCCGCCATAATTCCCATCAGGTAAGTACTACTCAAGGTGGGGTGGTCCTCTGCCATGAATCTGTGTTGATTTTACTCTTGTCTTAACTGTATATATATGCGCTGGTAGATCTAATATGAAGATTATTATTATTATTATTATTATTATTATTATTATTATTATTACTTTTTTTAATCCTTTTATTTGACAAAAATAAACACCCTCACTTCAATCCTCTCTGACATGTATCACCCAGAGTCCTCCAGAGTTCCCCAGAGTCCTCCAGAGTTCCCCAGAGTCCTCCAGAGTTCCCCAGAGTCCTCCAGAGTTCCCCCAGAGTCCTCCAGAGTTCCCCAGAGTCCTCCAGAGTTCCCCAGAGTCCTCCAGAGTTCCCCCAGAGTCCTCCAGAGTTACCTAGAGTCCTCCAGAGTTCCCCAGAGTCCTCCAGAGTTACCTAGAGTCCTCCAGAATTACCTAGAGGCCAGAAGAGTCCACCTGGACACATAACAGCCTTGAAGTCACCATGATTACCCTAAAGTTGCTCCGTTTTCTATCACAACCATAGAAAACGTTACGGGAGCTATAACTATGGTAAAATTAATACTACCAGATACACGTCAATAATAATTATAATAATAATAATAATAATCTGAGATACACAAAAATACACCCATACCTACACACATACACACAAATAAAACACAGTATACAAGAGTTTCACCAGCTTGACCTCATCTTTTTCGTTTTCTAAAGTTTACGGGAAATCTTCAGAGACTGCACAGAGTTATAACACAATATTGTTAGGGAGAGAGAGGGAGAGAGAGAGAGAGAGAGAGAGAGAGAGAGAGAGAGAGAGAGAGAGAGAGAGAGAGAGAGAGAGAGAGAGTACAACCATGTATCAAGGCAAGCAGAGATAATCACAATGAGACAGGTATAAAATAGAGAAAGAATAACTGTGTATGTGAGTGTGTGTGTGTGTGTGTGTGTGTGTGTGTGTAGGGATGGCATGTACACAATAGCTCGTCGAGGGAGACTTGTGTTTAATTGAAGAGAGTCTCACCTGGTAATTGACTGTGAGGTAAAGGAGCTCTCACTGCCTATCCCCGTCTCTCCCTCGTACCCTGAAGACACCGAGGTGATCAACGTCGCGTGTGTGGTAGTGGTGATGGTAATGATGGCTGGAGGTGGTTGTTGGTGGTGATAGTGGTAGTAGTGGTAGATGGTAATAAGGGTAGTAGAGGCTGATGATGGTGGTAATAATAGTGGTAGTAGTGGTGGTAATGATGATAGAAGGCTAGTAGTAGTAGTAGTAGTAGTAGTAGTAGTAGTAGCTTTTGGTTGGTAATGGTAGAGTGGTATAGACATGAAAACTCAAACACACACACACACACACACACACACACACACACACACACACACCTACATACACACCATCTCATCAAGGTAATGGAGGCCGCAGGACTTTAATTTGCTGAACCATTCAGGGATCCTATATTCTCTAAACCTGGCTGCCTCTACCAGTACAACACAGCCTCACCAAACACAGCCCAACATAACACAGCCTCTACCTATAACACAGCCTCACCATAACACAGCCTCACCATAACACAGCCTCACCCATATAACACAGCTCACCATAACACAGCCTCACCATAACACAGCCCCATCACAACACAGCCTCACCCATAACACAGCCCTCACCATAACACAGCCTCACCTATAGTACAGCCCTCACCATAACACAGCCTCACCATAACACAGCCTCACCACAACACAGCCTACCCATAACACAGCCTCACCCATAGTACAGCCCCTCACCACAACACAGCCCTCACCATAACACAGCCTCACCATAACACAGCCTCACCCACAACATGGCCTCACCACAACACATCCTCACCATAACACAGCCTCACCATAACACAGCCTCACCAAACACAGCCTCATCATAACACAGCCCTCACCCACAACATGCCACAGCCTCACCATAACACACCCTCACCATAACATAACCTCACCACAACACAGCCTCACCATAACACAGCCTCATCACATCCTCTACCAGTACAACACAGCCTCACCACAACACAGCCTCACCACAACACAACCTCACCACAACACAGCCTCACCATAACACAACCTCACCACAACACAGCCTCACCATAACACAACCTCACCACAACACAACCTCACCACAACACAGCCTCACTACAACACAGCCTCATCACATCGTCTACCAGTACAACACCGTCTTAACACAGCCTCAAGGGAATGGAGCTGTCTGATTGGTCCTGGGAATGGGGCTGTCTGATTGCCCCTGGGAATGGAACTCTCTGATTGGCCCTGGGATTAAAAAAATAATAATAATAATAATAATAAATAAATAAAAAATTCACACATTTTCTCCAAAATATTAAAAATAGTAAGTCACAAAATGTATATAATAAACATTTAAGTAATGTTTGTTAGGAATTTCGAGACCTATCCGTGTAGCTTATAAGTCTATGTACACAAACTGTTTACATAGAATAGTACAGGTATACATACGATATACATGGAACAGTACAGGTATACATACGATATACATGGAACAGTACAGGTATACATACGATATACATGGAACAGTACAGGTATACATACGATATACATGGAACAGTACAGGTATACATATGATATACATGGAACAGTACAGGTATACATACGATATACATGGAACAGTACAGGTATACATACGATATACATGGAACAGTACAGGTATACATACGATATACATGGAACAGTACAGGTATACATACGATATACATGGAACAGTACAGGTATACATATGATATACATACAGTGCATAGGTTGTAATAACACTAAAAATACACATATGACCTGAATCACCTGAGTAGGATCAAATAAAGAGAGGAACAGGATTCATTTTATACTATGATGAAGGACATTACCTGCTGTTTGGTCATTTATGGGACTAATTACCTCGACACACCTGATGTAACTCGATCAACAGGTAAAGCCAGGTAATACATCATCATTATAGAAAAATTAAGCTTAATATTTGTTCATGATAGAAGGATTAAGCTTGATATATGATCATGATAGAAGGATTAAGCTTGATATATGATCATGATAGAAGGATTAAGCTTAATATATGATCATGATAGAAGGATTAAGCTTGATATATGATCATGATAGAAGGATTAAGCTTAATATATAATCATATAGAAGGATTAAGCTTAATATATGATCATTATACGATACGATCTTTTATACATACATACATACATTAATTCATACACTAATACATACATACATACATACATAACTATTCTGTGCCGAAACTGTAACTGCTTCCTAACTTTGGTGTCGACGACGTTCAAACACAGCATACAGGGGGTAGAGCTGTGTTAACTCATCAAACACAGGATTTATGACACAGCGCCTTGTTACACCTGTCGCTTCACTGCCCAGGTGATGGAAGGGTGATGGATACCTGTTCTTTAATTAGTAACGAGAGGCAGTCAGTGGTGGTGTTCAGGCTTGGTGTATTGTAGTGGTGTAGTGGTGGTGGTGGTGTTAAAAGCGTTGATGTTACCTCTCTCTCTCTCTCTCTCTCTCTCTCTTTCTTAATATCCACAGTACTCCAGCCTCCAGCACTCACCATCGGCCGTCAGAACAAAACCCTAACCTAACCTAACCTAATCTAAACGAAGCTAACTTAACCTAACCTAATATAAATTAAACTAAACTAACCTGGTGGTCTTAAGTAGGGCCCACCACCTCCGCCATACTGTGCCTCAACACTTTGTCACATAAACATGACTTCCCTCTCACCTCATTAGCGTCACTGCCCGCGGTTGTCAAGAGCTGTCATGGGTCTATTAGGAGCTTGTCGTGTGGCCTGTCAGGAGTAGTAAGATGCTGTCATGGGATGTCAAGGGTCTATCAGGTGCTGTCAGGAATTAACGCTGGCTCCTGTGGTCTGTCAAGGGAATACTGAAGGTTGTTAGGAGCTGTCATGAGCAGTCAGGAATTGTCACGACGTGTCACTAGTTTTCGGGGGGTATGAGGAGCTGTCTCAAGCTGTCATGATTTATCAGAAGCTATGAGTGTCTTTCATAGTCTGTCAGGAGGGCATCAGTAGCTATCAGGAGCTATTAGGGGCTGTCATGAGCTATCAAAACCGTCATGATCTGATAAAAAAGTGTTGTTATGAACTGTCACGAGCTGTTATAGACTGTTATCAGACTGTCAGTGACTCGGGAGAATATTAAAAGCAATTATGGATTCTCAGTAGATGTCAAGGTGTATCCAGGTGTGACAGGGAGGAAACACAACAACATAATCACAGGTAAATGAAGCGGTTATATACTAATTAACCTGCATTCACCACAAACAAATCAGGTTAATGAAGAAATAAAGCATTAAAATACTGTCACTCCTCCCCCCCAAAATAAAACTAAATCAAACCACTAATAACAACCAAGTACCTAATTATAAAACCAATATCTTTCACTTATCATTAAAAAAAATCATAGTTTTTTCAGGTAAAGTGTAAAAAAAATGTAAATATAATGGAGAAAAAAAATTTACTCAAAGCACGTGTGGCGAGAGAGCAAGACTGACTCACTAACACCTCACACTTCGACCCTCGTATAATATATTACCACCGTAAGATCTGGCCGCGACCATCCCCCCCAGTAATCCAATATTGCCACAGACTAATCAGATACAATCCTCTCGCCATCAACCAGCATCAAAGGATTCATCACGTTACGTTGGTGAGCTGAGCCACAACTCGGCAAATACTCATCGTCCTCATGTGAGTGTTGTCGTTCTATAACTTTTTTCAGGACAAGTCTTGATGAAATAAGTTCTGGATAAGGTACACAAGGCGGTGCTGTAGTGTGGTTCAGTAGCATAATAATACACTTTGTTGTCATCACAAGTGTAGATCCCTGGAAGTTGTATTCACCCGTTCGTGTAACAATAATACTAGACGCCGACTTGCTTTACGCATATTATATAGTCCTTAATAGCAACACCCGGATTCATGTGTCTTATTGGTGGAAGACGAAAGTTACTGACACTATGAGGGCACCAGGAAGTGTTGTAGTGTAAGTCCTGATTTTAGCTACATATTTCCTCTACTAATTTCTTCATAAATTAACTCTAGCACCAACACGTACACTAATACTATGTTACTACACACTGGTGACCTAAAGATTAGACACCCCAGGCTCCCCAGCTTATTACACCTAATGATTAAAAAACCCTAACGCTAACCTAACCTAACCCACTCTAACCTAACACCCCTAGGTAGCGGTGGGGGTATTTGATCATCAGGTGGAAATATGCTGGGGTGTCTAATCTTCAGGTGATTTCGATACAGATATAACCAACTCAGCGTCAGAGAACACACCAACACAAACGGCTTAAGAGTTGCTCATCAAACAAACTCCTGCGTGTGGAATAAATCGTAAGAGTTGCTAATATTACCTGCAACTCCTTCGTCTTAATCCCTCCCAGGTGTCCCATAGGAAGTTCAGTGACACGGCCTCTTGCTTTATAGCTGTCCTGAGTCCCGTCAGTATCACCTGCTGTGGGGTTCCTCCGTCAGGTGGGTCTTGCCAGGGTCACGTGTGCTTGTTAGTCACCAGAAATATTAGTACCCGAAATGCTAACGCTTAAAATACGATTCGTAATTGTTGGACGTAATGCTATGACCTGTTATATACCGTACGTCATTGATACGTCAGTAATTAGCGGGAACTTAACCCGATGTGAAGGTGTTACTGTCCCTCGAGGAGCTGTTAATATATTTCAGTAATATTATCCACCTTGTCTCACACCAATAATGTTGTTCAATATGGCTTACCTTGCGTCGAGGAGGACCTTGGGCGTCGAGGAGGACCTAAGGCGTCGAGGAGGACCTTGACGTCGAGGAGGACCTTAGGCGTTGAGGACGACCTTAGGCATCGAGGAGGACCTTGACGTCGAGGAGGACCTAAGGCGTCGAGGAGGACCTATGGCGTCGAGGACCTTGACGTCGGGGAGGACCTTGGGCGTCGAGGAGGACCTTGGACGTCGATGAGGACCTTGGACGTCGAGGAGGACCTTGAACGTCGAGGAGGACCTTTGGCGTCAAGGAGGACCTTTGGCATCAAGGAGGACCTTAGGCGTCGAGGAGGACCTTGGGCGTCGAGGAGTAGCCAGTAACATAACACATCCAACACACATCTGTTATTCCTTATCCTCCACGAACACTTTACAGCACTTATAACACAGTAACACCACTTTACAGCACTTATAACAGTAACACCACTTATAACACGGTAACACCACTTATAACACGGTAACACCACTTATAACACGGTAATAACACAGTAACACCACTTTACAGCACTTATAACAGTAACACCACTTATAACACGGTAACACCACTTATAACACGGTAACACCACTTTACAGCACTTATGAACACTGATATTATACAAACACTTTTTACACTTTACGTCACTTAACTTTACGACACTTCAAAGACACTTACCCTAAATGCTGACAGTTAAGACATGATTCGTAATTGTTTGACATAATGTGATGATGACCTATGGTAACGTCACTAATACGTCAATAATAATTATCACATACCTCATTATTCTGTTGCTGTCCCTCGAGCAGTTGTTATTATTCCACTTACCTGTAAAAGACAAATAAAAAATAATAATTAATAGATTTAAAGTAATATTATATACCTTGTCTCTCAGCAATTTTCGTTTTGACATTTAAATTTCAAACAACGATTTATAATCACTGTGTCTACTGTATATAAAGTAATGTCTGAAAGATTTGATCACCAGTTACAAATATTTCAATAATAATGCATGAATAAATAATAATGGTAGGTTAATAATATAATGGAGGGTTACCTTGAATCGAGGAGGACCTTGAGTCGAGGAGGACCTTGAGTCGAGGAGGACCTTGAGTCGAGGAGGACCTTGGCGTCGAGGAGGACCTTGGCGTCGAGGAGTAGCCAGTAAACAGGATAACACACCCAACACACATCTGTTATTTCTTATCCTCAGGGAACACTTTAAGACACTTAAAACACTTTATTACACCAGTTTACATCACTTTACACTTGATTAACACTTTAGATCACTTTAAACGTTATAACACTTATAAATTAAACCTTGACACCACTTTACGACGCTGAAAACTTGACACCATTTTACCGCACTTATAACACTTTTTATAGTTTTTTATCGTCACCTTAAGACTCAGTTGCACTTTATTACACTTAGCACTTTACGACACTTTACGAAAGTCACATTTAAACACTTAAGAAACTTTTCGATATGTTTTGGCACTTTATTTCACTTGCCGGTAATAACACTTCAAGACACTTAAGAAACTTTTTCCCACATGTTTTGGCACTTTGATCACTTAACACTTTTTGTTCACTACAGTGCTTGGAGTGTTCTACTGTGTTTCGTCCTGACATCGACCAAACAAACACATTTCATTTAATATACTAACGAGTTTATCAATAATATTCAACACTTTAAATGATGTAGCTGTCATTAATAGGTTTTCAAAATAAACAACAAACTTTCTCCTATTGAATGCAGTTTCTTATATTTTACGATTCTGTGAGTAACTGTGGTTCATTAACATATTATTGATAAAGTAATTAAAGATGCCGTTGTCATTTGTTTGGTGTCACGTCGTCTGCTATTATGAGCGTCCACAACACACACTGAGGCCTCTAATTTCCACTAACTATTGTCCTGGTGAATCCAAGTAAGAGGTGTTTATCATCATATTTTCTGTGTTTTGGGTTTTTGCATGCACTTTCTACACTCTGCTTGAATAACAGCAGCAGGGCACCACTAACAGCAGCAGGGCACCACTAACAGCAGCAGGGCACCACTAACAGCAGCTGCCCCCCTTGAAGACCGTGACGTAACTGACCTACCTAACCAAAACACAATGACAAGGCGGATCACGTTCCAATACTCTCCCTCGGCCTTGACTTAGTCTTAATAACCACTTCATTATATGTATGATAGACTTTTTTTTTTAACAAGGTATGAAAAAGTTTTTTATAAGTAGTTAATATAATTATGAATGAACACTTATATATATATATAGTTCAAGGTGATAATTTCCCGGTAATAAAATGTTTCCAAAAATTCAAACTCATTGTTTTCTCGCGCTACTTTTGAGCTCCTCCGCCATGAGACTCCATCCTCTAGCAATCAGTTTCTCCCTAATACACATTGTCGTTTATATCAGGTAAGTTTACCAGGATATTTACTGTTTGTTCTACTCCATCTATTAACGAATTGACTAACGCATAAGAAACTTAGGGTGAGTAAACCCATTTGTCCAGATTAAATGAATCAAAAGACTTATTGATCAGAAATGTGATTTACTAATGACAAGATGAATGAACACTTTATCATGTGGACAATGAGCAATTGTTTATCTAAAGAACTAAATAAGAAAAATATACACTTGATCCTTGTAGCCAGGCAGCTGGGGTGAAATTTTAAAAACAAAGTGACGAGGCTTTTTTTTCACACATTCGGCCTACAATAATCGATTTTAATTAAATTTCTCTTTCGTATAACAATTATTTCAGAATTACTTATATCACATCTTGGTTGTTAAAAGTTAAATAACTAATTGAGCATGACGCTGTGTTAATCGTAGTTTACACTTGTAAGTCTGGACTAAGCTATCATCAAAACTTACCCTCTACCTTCGCTAAGGAATAGGCTATGGGTCGCAATCACCGTCTTTGGATCGTTAAAACTATGGTGAACGCATATTAAAATTAACATAAACAAACCTCATATACTTTGAAATAACATCGAAATCTCAACTCAGCTACAGAGACGATGACCTAAACGTCAATAGTTAACATCTTCACAACTCACCATATAAAACCAAACCAATCACTGGGTTCGTTTTCCAGAGCCTCATTCATCAACTTCCAGTCCCAGATGATTGCTATTGACAACCATCACGAGCTCCCCCTCCCCCTCTCTTATTGCTCGCCTCTGGCCTCCTCAGTTCTCGCTAACACTGGTCGATAACTGAAGCTGCAGACGCAATATCTCCCGGGATTAAAATAATGTGGAGATGGCCGACAGAACTACTTGCTAGACGTGTTTTTTTTTTTCAAAGCCTGGTGCGTTATATTCTTGCCCCTAACCTTAAAAGTACTGTAAAACCTTTTCAGAATTACTTAAATTCAAGACATGAACATGACGACCAGGGTTTTTATTTCATATTTTGTTCGATTTGCTACTTTTTTTTTCGCTTGCAACTTTATACCCCGAAGGCAGCTCTTCCTGAAATGTGTATTATAATATTCAGGAAGAACTTTAGCTAAGCGTTTCACTTCTCAGATTTAGGGGGAATAAGACCTTAGTACTACACGATATAACAAATGCGTTTCGTTTAATTAATACCAATGGAAACTAAACACGACTGGTTCCTAAACTGACAAGTAACGGAAAGTTTACAGGAAATATTTCAGCTGGGAAAATAAAGTTGTGTGCTTATTCAGAGCTGAATTTATCAATTATCTTCAAGTTACTCCTTAAAAAAAGCATTTAATATGATTGGTTTTCTTTTATAGCTTATTAGAGTAACGCAAATAATTTTATATTTCATGATATATATACAGTAATGCATTGTGATTGTACATATTAAGGTACAAATGTATGTACAATTGTGCACGTATACACACTCATGACCGGTCCACTACAGCAACACACGCACACACACACACATGACAAAAATAAAGTTTGCTCATCCATACCATCATTGACCCACACCAAAAACATATAACACTCCAACATAATGAAATGTGTTACCAAATCGCTCGTAACAGACCCGAGCCTTTAGCGTCAGGGGTCCGGAGGGGGACAAAAAAAAAAGAAAAAAAAATAATTTTCAATTGTGTTTAGATAATTGATGTTTCGTATGTTGAAAAAATATCTGAATTTCCTTTTTTTTTCAGAAAGCCACCATGGATTTCAGTTCTGTGTATTTGAATTACTTTTTTAATTCATTCTTTATCTTGCGAGAGAATATTATATTGTTATTTTTTTCAGGAATGAATGTTTAAAAATTCTTGCTCGCTGGATGAGAATATCTGGTAGAGCGTTTAATAATAATGATAGTAATTTTTACATTTTTTCTGCTTTTGGTGCTTCAACCACTCACTGTTAACACTGTATTGACCCGGACGAAAACAAGACCTCTCAAGTCACAATGCGGGGCAAGAGAGTGGTACACATGAGGCTGGGTGTGGCATGACCTACTCCAGCTGATTGTATGTCAACATTACCCCCACCCACCCACCTCGTCTACTCTAATGCGTTACAACAATACACGTGAACTGGGGCATAGAAGCTCTCTTGTGGGCGTCCTTAGCTGTATATGTATGTGTGTCGAGATGATGGGAGAATTTTATATCTTTAGTAATGAATGTTGTAATAATCAGAGTATAAATTGAAAGCATATTCTCTCTCTCTCTCCATCTATCTTTAAATGTTGACAGGCTATGATTCGTCGTTGGAAAGAACTTATTCGTGTGGCTCACCTAAGTTGTTGAACGTTGCTACATGTCGTGCTGTTGAAAATAGAAGCACATATGTTCCTCCTATAGGTCAGGGTGTACTTACTTGGTCCGACTCTCCTGGTAACCTGCACATTACCTTGTACATGTCATGGGTGCTGACATGAACCCACATCTTCGTCGTCTGCTGATGATGTTAACAGAAATACCATATAATAAACTGGTGATTTTAAACAGTTCATGCCATCAAAGAACGTGTCTGAACTCTAGGGACAAGGACTTACATGTTTCACCAGTAAGATTCGTCAAGTATTATCGTGTTCACAAGTTAGATTCTAGGCTGTTGGTATTGTAGCGAAAGCCAAGATAAGTTTTATTTATTTTGCCTTTGGGTACAAAATGTTAATATCCATAGTGTATATTCATGGTACAGTACTGTATGGTGATGCAGTTAACACAAAGCGGTTACAGTGATATCACCAATGTTTACTGTATTACAAGTGGCAGTGACAGATCATTTAAGGTGAGATTCCTGTGTTTATCTGCATAGTTCAGGACATATAAGACCAATGGAAGGTCCTGAAGGTATGCAATTAAGAGCAACTTCCTGTAATTCCTAATTAGCGCTGTGGCCGTTGGATCCAATATAATTATGCCAACAAATTTGTTCTTTGGGATCGTGATGTAAAATACCTGGACTGGTGAATTAAATACTCACTGGAATCTGAATAATGCAATACTACTGCTGTTATGAAATTGGGTTCGTTTTGATTTGCGTTGAGGTGGTCAGGCCGAGAGGAGGCAGCCAACGGTTTGTGTAGGATTATTTAACTTTTTTCAAGTAATTTTAGCAACTGTAGAATAAATTGTTCATATAATAATAAATTAAAAGCTTTTAATATTTGTTCTCATATTTTCAGTGTTGTTTAAAGAGAGGCGAGTAGTATGACGTCAAGATTAAGTATCCGTGATGGGGTGTAAGTTGGTTGAGGAATCCATAACAGCAATTCATTCTCCAAGTTTAAGACATTAGCGTACCAAGAACTACACTGCTTTCACCATCTGTTTATGCTGAGGGATCCTTGATATAGGTAAGGACATTATTGTGCTAAGTTTGTAAATAATACTTGTCGATTTGAGGGATTCTTGATATAAATACTTCCCCCCACAAATAAACATTATCAGGGGTCCTTAATATAATCATTTATTCACACGTAAGAACAGTAATTTACACTTCTTGTATATTATGTTTGGGGAATTTCAACAAAACACGGTGAAGGATCCTAAAATAAAAAATATTTCACGTTCAGGATACCACTATACTACTACTACATAATATATTTTGAAATCTCCGCTGTAATTTGAAAATTCCTTGATATAAGCGTTTATCTACAACATTTTCTTTAATTGGGAATATTACAAACAGACTTTACCAACAACTAGCTCAAGTTAGGTACAATCTAGGGCCCTTACATATCTATATAGTATACTTGTTAATGGTGCGTAACAGAGAATAACCGACCGTTCGATGACAGAGGTGTAACGTCACTAAACTAAATACAGTACAGCATGATACTGTAATTACGGATTATTCTCTTTCTCTTTCTATCTTCTTCCTTTCTCTTGGATTAATTGATGTCTTATCTTATGAATCAAGGTTAATTAGAGGAAACAAAAGATATCTGGGTGTTTTTAGAAGACAGTAATTGGATGACCCGAGTTAGTGCGTCTATTGTGTGAACTTTCTCAGCCTTTTGATGTTGAGGTGATGGTGTTACTGAGGTGGTGATGGTGTTACTGAGGTGGTGATGGTGTTACTGAGGTGGTGATGGTGTTACTGAGGTGGTGATGGTGTTACTGAGGTGGTGATGGTGTTACTGAGGTGATGATGGTGTTACTGAGGTGGTGATGGTGCTACTGAGGTGATGATGGTGCTACTGGGGATGATGGTGTTACTGAGGTGGTGATGGTGTTACTGAGGTGGTGATGGGTTACTGAGGTGGTGATGGTGTTACTGAGGTGGTGATGGTGTTACTGAGGTGGTGATGGTGTTACTGAGGTGGTGATGGTGTTACTGAGGTGGTGATGGTGTTACTGAGGTGGTGATGGTGATACTGAGGTGGTGATGGTGTTACTGGTGGTGATGGTGTTACTGAGGTGATGATGGTGCTACTGAGGTGGTGATGGTGTTACTGAGGTGGTGATGGTAGAGGTGATGATGGTGTTACTGAGGTGGTGATGGTGTTACTGAGGTGGTGATGGTGTTACTGAGGTGGTGATGGTGCTACTGAGGTGGTGATGGTATTGAAGTTACCAGTGTCTTCTTGTTACTGGTTGTTAATGAATTGATCATCATCTTCATCACCACCACCACCACCACCACCACCACCACCACCACCACCACCATCACTTTGAAAGGAATTAAGAATTTTTTTTTTTACACTTTTCAAACTGTATGAAATGAAGGACAATGATACAGTATTACAGTTCACAATAAAAGTAATATTGAGAATAGTACAGTCGAGTTACATCAGAGTACAAGAACCAGGTACAGTTACAGGTACAGTATACAGTATGTAATCCTATTAAGTCCATTTATCTGTAATAGGTATTCATAGTTACATGTTACAGGTAATCCATGTAACAATAGGGATTTTAGGGATTTCATGTAATCCCAAATGTGATCAGGGGCTACTGCTGTGACTCTGTTAACCAAACCAAAGCTGATATTTGGTTTGGTTAGGTTAGGTTAGCTGACGGCTGCATCGGTTACAATGCCTGAATTCTTTTTAGATATGTGAAATCCCTAATTACACAATAATACCATGTAACATAAATACAATATATATATACATAAGGTTACAAGCTTCAAAACAGATTACAGTAAAATATAAATCAGATATTGTGTACCTGGAAATGTTGTTTACAAATATGGGAGACAACTGCTGGTAGGGACTCGGAGCCAACACAGGTAGAGAGGAGGGTAGGTCTTAGGTTCACTTATATACTGAACACACTGACACCAGGTAACACAATGCACCTGATAATCTGACACCAGGTAACACACTGACACCTGATAATCTGACACCAGGTAACACACTGACACCTGATAATCTGACACCAGGTAACACACTTCACCTGATAATCTGACACCAGGTAACACAATGCACCTGATAATCTGACACCAGGTAACACACTGACACCTGATAATCTGACACCAGGTAACACACTGACACCTGATAATCTGACACCACACCAGGTAACACACTGACACCTGATAATCTGACACCAGGTAACACACTGACACCTGATAATCTGACACCAGGTAACACACTGACACCCGATAATCTGACACCAGGCAACACACTGACACCCGATAATCTGACACCAGGTAACACACTGTACCTGGTAATCTGACACCAGGTAACACACTGCACCTGATAATCTGACAACAGGTAACACACTACACCTGCTAATCTGACACCAGGTAACACACTACACCTGATAATCTGACACCAGGTAACACACTGTACCTGATAATCTGACACCAGGTAACACACTACACCTGATAATCTGACACCAGGTAACACACTGTACCTGATAATCTGACACCAGGTAACACACTGTACCTGATAATCTAACACCAGGTGTTACCATCCTCGCTGTGCAGTGTTACCATCCTCGCTGTGCAGTGTTACCATCCTCGCTGTACAGTGTTACCATCCTCGCTGTACAGTGTTACCATCCTCGCTGTACAGTGTTACCATCCTCGCTGTACAGTGTTACCATCCTCGCTGTACAGTGTTACCATCCTCGCTGTGCAGTGTTACCATCCTCGCTGTGCAGTGTTACCATCCTCGCTGTACAGTGTTACCATCCTCGCTGTGCAGTGTTACCATCCTCGCTGTACAGTGTTACCATCCTCGCTGTACAGTGTTACCATCCTCGCTGTGCAGTGTTACCATCCTCGCTGTGCAGTGTTACCATCCTCGCTGTGCAGTGTTACCATCCTCGCTGTACAGTGTTACCATATCCTCGCTGTACCGTATTACCATCCTCGCCACAGTGTTACCATCCTCGTTGCACAGTGTTACCATCCTCGCTGTACAGTGTTACCATCCTCGCTGTACAGTGTTACCATCCTCGCTGTGCAGTGTTACCATCCTCGCTGCACAGTGTTACCATCCTCGCTGTGCAGTGTTACCATCCTCGCTGTACAGTGTTACCATCCTCGCTGTACAGTGTTACCATCCTCGCTGTACAGTGTTACCATCCTCGCTGTACAGTGTTACCATCCTCGCTGTACAGTGTTACCATCCTCGCTGTACAGTGTTACCATCTCTCTTAGTGACAAAGTTCTCTTCAGTGTTGATTCAGTATATAACCTGTCATGACCTCGGGGTTGTCACGTGACTACTGTAAAGGTCAGGGTCAACCAGCACCACATGACCTAAGATGACAGTGTGTGGTGCAGCCTAAGATAACAGTGTGTGGTGCAGCCTAAGATAACAGTGTGTGGTGCAGCCTAAGATAACAGTGTGTGGTGCAGCCTAAGATGACAGTGTGTGGTGCAGCCTAAGATGACAGTGTGTGGTGCAGCCTAAGATAACAGTGTGTGGTGCAGCCTTAGATGACAGTGTGTGTGGTGCAGCTCTAAGACAGACAGGTGTGTGTGGTGCAGCCTTAGATGACAGTGTGTGTGGTGCAGGCCTAGATGACAGTGTGTGGTGCAGCCTAAGATAACAGTGTGTGGCAGCAGCCTTAGATAACAGTGTGTGGTGCAAAGCCTTAGATGACAGTGTGTGGTGCAGCCTAAGATAACAGTGTGTGGTAGCCTTAGATGAGACAGTGTGTGGTGCAGTCTAAGATGACAGTGTGTGGTGCAGCCTTAGATGACAGTGTGTGGTGCAGCCTAAGATAACAGTGTGTGGTGCAGCCTAAGATGACAGTGTGTGGTGCAGCCTAAGATAACAGTGTGTGGTGCAACCTTAGATAACAGTGTTTACGGTTCACACACAGTTAAAGATATCAACATAATAGGTCCAGGGATCTGTCTCTGAGGACACACACACACCACCAGCACTAGTTCCTGCGGCGCCCTATGGAGGAGATGGCCTGAGAGCAGCAGAAGGACAGGGCAGATATGGCTGTGTGTCGCTCTGAGCTCCCTGACTTCTTGATGATGAGGAGGAGACCCAGCAGGTAGAGGGTCAGCACCACGCCCACGTACCAGAGGGCGTGGTGCTGGGCGTCCTGGTGCATCTTGTACACCTGCTGGTGGATGAGGACCTGGTGGGGCGTGGCACTCGCGTTACCCTGGCACTGGCACCACAGCACGTCGAATGGCACTCCCTCCATCTGCATCACAAAACACTTGGGTTAGGACTCTGGCTAGTTACTTCTTTAGTGTACATAAGTCACCACACACACACTATACATTCCCTACACACACACACACACACACACACTCACATTCCATGTGCACACACACACACACACACACACACACTATACATTCCCCTGCACACACACACACACACACACACACTATACATTCCCTGCACACACACACACACACACACACACACACACACACACACACACACACTACATTCCATGCACGCACACACACACACTATACATTCCCTGTACACAGTCGGAGGCAGGAAGCAGTAATCACATACACCAATCATCTCAATTTATTTGTTTACCTCGTGGCTACAAGAGGTAAGACACTCCCTAAACACGTCAAGGTTCAGAGCTCCTGGAAGAAAAATAAAATAAAATGTCCAAGTAACGGAAGTGGGAAGAGTTTGGAGTGAATTAAAAAGATTGTTGAAAATAAGTGTTGATATTATTCTCGCTCTCTCAGTGACATATATTAATACTCATACTAAACCTCCTAATATTAACTAAATGTCTTAAGTCGAACATGCAATTTATCCCCGAACCTCGGAAAGAATCCAGAGGAGAATGACAAGACTAATCCCGGGCATCAGGAACCTTGAGTACAGAGACAGGTTAAAGCATCTTAATTTGCACTCCCTCGAGAGACGTAGAGTGAGGGGCGACATGATATAGGTGTATAAATGGAAGTCAGGGTTAAACAAAGGGGACATTACAAAGGTACTCAAACTATCCAACCAGGAGCGAACTCGTAACAATGGTTTTAAATTAGACAAATTTAGATTTCGGCGTGAAATAGGTAAACACTGGTTTGGAAACAGAGTAGTGGATGAATGGAACAAGTTACCAAATATCATCATTAACTCGAATACGCTGGTTAGCTTCAAACATAGGTTGGATGCTTATATGAGCAATAGGGTTGGGTATAAACGGGACTGCCCAGTATGGGTCAATAGGCCCGCTGCAGTTTCCTCCATTCTTATGTTCGTATGTTCTCAAGTCAATCGGAATTCCTGGTGGGTCGGCGCGCTCATTTTTTCATAACCGCAATTTTTACCGGACACAGAAAATGGAACTCACATTAGGGCAAACATTTATAAACCCAAAACATTATTTAAATTAGTAAATACGCAACGATGATCCAGCAGATATTATCACAAAAACACCAATAATTCATCATATAATACAAAAATATTTGGTTACTGTATTAATAATTGTTAATATTTGTTGGTTTAAAAAAAATATTCAATTTCAAACGTGAATGTATGTAATCATTTGTGTTAATACCTGAATGGGGGAGAGTGGATGTGAATATTTAATGAAGGATCAGGATGCTGGTGAAACTGCATCATTAGCATAGTTTATTTTTTCTAGAAATTTCGCTTTTTCTGTCAGATCGACCGTGAACATAACTGCTGCTGTTTTTTCCATACATTAAAAACCATTTAATTTACAGTAATTTAAATACAAAACAGTTACAGTGGTACAGTGATTTTAAAAATACAAATTCATTAGTACAGGATTACAGGTATACAGTATAATCTCTTATTCAGAAACACTACAGGTACAATAATTATTTTAGTTCAAATACAGAAACTACAGGTTACAGTGATCTTATTCTATCAGATACAATAATACACGTACAGTGATTTCAGTGATACAGACAATAAAACAGATTACAGGACTTCATTACTTCAGAAATTATATCACAGGTACAAAATAAATGATCATGTCAACTTGTACATAGACAACACAAACTCATGTGATCAGCGCCAACATAACCAGTAGTTATATCAGCACCTGGGGATGATCTTTTTAACACGACAGGGGAACGTGCCCCCCCTGCTTTCACCCAACGGCGCTCAACCATGATACGAAGCTGCGACGCGTTGGACGGAATGATTGATTACTCTGTGTGTGTGTGTGTGTGTTAATGTGCTTTTATATGTATACATTTATGAGTTCTAATGTTTGTATGTATGCGTATGTAAGTTCTTATGTGTGTATATTCTATCTGAACTTTCAACTCAAATCTCATTAATTTTGTCAGCTATTGATGGTCTTTACGTTAATCTTACTCACACTGGGTTTGGTCTTCAAAAGGAGTTCCAATTTACTCTTATTTCACCACTTTCGCTTCAATCACTTCTAAGTTAAAATTTCCTCTCTGAATTTGTGTGTAGTAGTGAAGGGGAATTTGCTTGTGTGTGTGTCATGTGTGTGTGTGTGTGTCATGTGTGTGTGTCATGTGTGTGTGTGTGTGTGCAGACATTGTGTTGTTTTTGCTCTTTTGACGAACATAATTGATATACGGACATGTTCTTTAAAGACTTGTTCTCTTCTCACACACACACACACACACACACACACACACACACACACACACACACACACACATTACACACACACACACACACGTATATCAAAACAACCATACAAATTCAACTTTTAATACAACAGCAATACACCTTTAAAAACAACAAAATAAAATAAACATCCTAACTAATATTTGTATTTTAAAACAACACAAACATCTATCCCCATAAACATAATTACTAATACTTATATATTTTTTTACAGCATAAAAACATTTTCTAGGAATTAACTCCCTCCTACATACACCGCCTGCCGCCTCCCTCAACCCCTTACCCGTCTCCGTCACTCTATACCAAGTCTCTGGTTGGCTGGGATCTGTTTACGCTTTGCTAAATTTTGCTTCGTTACGGGAAAAATTGGTCGACTTGGGAAGGTATTTGTTTACCTTATTATAGCGATGACGGGATAGAGAGAGAGGGAGGGAAGGATAAAGAGAGAGAGGAGAGATAGATAAGAAAAAGATGAGATAGAGAGGGAAGAGAAAAAAATTCTTGATAATTTCTCTCTCGATTTTCCTTACGTTCTCTGGTTTTCCTCTATCTTTCGTTGTCCTCCCTCTTTCGTTTCCCCCGCTCTCCCTCTCCAGCTGACGAAAGGAAGTGGAGAAAGTATGCATCAAGGACGAAAGGAAGTGGAGAAAGTATACATGTTAGAGAAAGTATACGAGGAGAAAGTATACATGGTAGATAAAGAGGAGGGGGAGGGGGGACGAAAGACAGCGAACGATAGGTGGACAGACAAACAGGCAATGTTAAAAGACACACCGAAAACTCTCGATAAAACCCAAGTCATTATCCCTTCTGAGACCAACATACGACTAGGATAGAGTTTACACCTCACCCTCCCCCTCCCACCCTCCCCTCTCCTCTCCTCATCTCCAGTACCTCAGTTAGAATCTTCTCTCACTACCAGAACCTCCTTAGGAAAACACTAACGAGTTTTCTAAGTTTTTTTTTATGAGATATGACAAGTAAGGAAATTCAAGGAGAGACATGTTAACTTTTATATTGTTTTCGGAGTTCAGTAAATGGAATAGTTACTTTTGTTTTGGTGTGCGTTATTCTTTTGTTTCTTTGATGTCATTTCTGTTTCTTATTATTTTTTTTTTTTTTCTATATTCTATTTCTGTTCTTGTTTTATTGCGAGTTGGGTATTTTCGGCAGTTAATTTACTATGTGTATTTTTTTACGTAGTGTTTTAAGTTGAGATAATAGAGTTTGGAGTCTCTATATCCGGTTAATAGAGGGTTGAAGCCTCCTCTATATCCAGTTAATGGAGTTGAAGGCTCTATGTCCGGGTAATAAAATGTTTAAAACATCTATGTCCGGGTAATAAAATGTTTAAAGCCTCTATGTCCGGTTAAAGGAGTTAAGCCTCCATGTCCGATTAAGAGTTGAAGCCTCCATTTCCGATTAAAAGAGAGTTAAATAGAATATCACATTATCACTAATACTTAAAGTTGCAATGATAAATGAAACTGACAATATAATACTGATTTAAAATTTGATTACACTGCACAACGAGCTTTTATTTCCGACTAGACAACCTCACATTTCTCATATTTAAGCTCTTCTCCGAGGTCATTTAACTTCAATGTACATTAATCTTGTATTTTTGGACAGTGGACAACAAAAATAAAAGAGGAAATGGAAAAGATATATATAAAAAGAAGGATTTACGTATCAGTGAGGCTGGATGGACTTGTCAATACTAGTGCTGCCACATTAGCTTAGCGTCCCTCCGCCAGTCTTTCCGTCGTGCAGGTCGTCTCTGTCTCTCGTGTCGCGGCTCAGGGGATTCTACAGTTAGTTAGGTGGCGTTTCACATCCCAGGAAGGGAATAGATTACCCAAAGTGTCATTAAGAATTTGAGGTTTCTGGGTAGTGATGAGAAACACGGCGGGAATAAGGAACACGATTGGAATACGCAACACAACATGAACAAGGAACACGACAAGAATAAGGAACACGACATAAATAAGAAACACGACAAAAATAAGCAACACGACAGGAATAAGGAAAACAGGAACAAGCAACACGACAGGAACAAGGAACACGACAGAAATGCAAGCACTGACAATCCCAAAATGGCTTTCGGCTTTTTTCCTCCTCTCCTTTCGTCGCTCGAGGGGGCGAAAGTAAAGCTTTATGTATGCAAATTTGGGACCAGCGATGGAGTTCTTTCCTGGATTAATATTGTGGCGTAGTAATTCTGCCACCGGGATGTGTGAGGTGGTGGAGGGATACTGGTAGTTATAAGAGCAATGTCAACCACAACTACCACAATTATTATAACAACCAATACTACTACTACTACTACTACCACCCCAACCACCTTTGCTACCATATTCAACCTTACTACTACAACTATTAATACTAACCACTATCACCGCTACCACCACAACTAACAAAGCCACCACTACTACCACCGCCATAAGTACCACCACCACAAACCTCCCTCACTCACACCACCACAAAAACACCTTTCAACGCCTTGTTAATTACTGGGACAGACATGTGAGGCACAATCCTTTGACGCCTAATGATCATATATTATTAATTCCAATATTAGCTGACACGAGCGTTGAATCTCGGCTGATGGATGACGTGTGACCTTCCCCTCCCACTCTCTTCTTCATTAGTGTCTCCTGCTGCCATTAGCAAGGCGTACGTGCATATCTCGCTAACTATAGCAGAATTAACGCTAGCATCTCTCCAGTTCACCGCTCAAATGTAGCATAACGACGACCTACTGAAGTGTAAACATTATTATTTTCATGAGTTAATCTTAGTATTTAAAATGAATCGTCTTTTTTCTTTAGTGCATTTATTGAATTGTTGATATGTATCGTATTTATCTGTTTATTTTTATTTATTAACCGATTTATTTATTATATATACTTATTTATTTACGTTATTTTTATCAACACGAATACATATGCTGGTAGGGAGGAGTGACTGTTAAAGAGGATGTAGGGTGAATGTGGCAGGGTGAGGTACTAGGGTGAGAGCCACAAAAAGGCCAAATATTCAGAGAGGAAGAAGAAGGGAGGAGGAGGAGGAAGAAGAGCAGGTGTTGGTGTCAGGTGGTGTGTACCGAGGTCCTTATATTCCCTTATATTACTGATTCAACCAAGACACTCACGTACCCTCCCACGGCTAGAGGCGTGTGTGGTAAGTGGCTGTGTGAGAGACAAAGAGAGAAAGAGGGAGATACAAAGAGAAAGAGATAAAGACACACAGAGATAGATGCAGACACAGATAGACAGAGATATATAGAGATAGAGAGGTAAAATAGAGAGATGGGGAGGGATTTTCGGAACAACATAACAGTGTTGAGAGTGATTGCAAACAGCAAGTGTTGTGTGAAGAAAATTTGTAGCGGTGCAATATGTCAGGACACTGTTGATGGAACTATGCTACATGCAGTCAGGTTCTGTAGTTTTGTAGAAGGGCAACAGAGATAGGGCATTCAATGGGGAGAGAGAGAGATGTAGTTTTGTAGAAAGAGGCGAACCATACAGTATTCAAAGTAGAGAGACAGACAGAAAGACAGACAGACAAGAGAAGGTTTTGAGAATTACAGCACTCCACTAAGATAGGATGTTGCATGCAATATTCATACTATACTAGGACAGATTGTTGCAATATAACACTATACCTAGATAGAATGCTGCTTGCAATATGACACTAAGACAATTTTACTTGCAATATGACACCAGCTGTATAGAATGTTGCATGCAATATTGGCTCTAAACTGTGATATAATGTTGCAAGCAATATTATACCACTCTGAGAGATAATATATGATGCAATATGACCATCCAGTGAAGATAAAATATTATAGGCAAGACTGAAGGCATTAATAGAGATGTCTGTATGCCTTATGCCAGTGTATATAGAATGCCGTATACACTATTGACCTGCCGTGTTGAGTGAATGTCGTGTGTATGAAGGCTATGCAGTCCCAAAAGATAAATAGATAGATAGATAGATAAGACAGATAGATAGATAGCACAGGTATACAAACAATGTAAACAGAGTGCAGGTATACAAACAATATACATAAGAAAAATATTGGTATACAAACAATAAATCGAATCAACCAAGGCCAACGCAACAAAACCACCACACGCTGAAGTCATTTTCGACCCTTCATAGATGCAACACAAACTGAGGTGAGAGAGAGAGAGAGAGAGAGAGAGAGAGAGAGAGAGAGAGAGAGACTGACTTATGGGTTTGTGTTGATTAAGTTCACTTGACAATGCATCATCATCATCATCTTCGGGGGAGGGGGGATAATTGGAGAGGAGGAAGGCTTGTAGGATAGGAGGGAGGGGTGGAGGATGGTGTGGAGGGAGAGAGGGAGGGGTGAAGGATGGGAAGGTGAGGTGAAGGATGGTAGGGGGGGGAGGTGCTGAAGGATGAGGGTAGTGATGTACAAGACGCTGAGTGCCAGGACTAAGGAATACAATGGGGACTAATTCACTCCTCCGCTTCCCCCTACTCTTCTTTTCCTCCTCTTTTCCCCTACCCCTCTTTTCCCTGCACCCCCTCCTCTTTCCCCTACCCCTTCCCTTCCTCCCCTAACCTACCTACCCACCCAATAAGCCATTTTCCCTCCCCAGTTGACCCTCACCCACCCTCCTTTACACACATCCATGAGTGGTCATTCTCCGTCAGGTAAAACACCATTCGCTAAACTAATTAGGGACTAAGAGCACCTTTATGGTCAATTGTTAGCCCAGGAGAGCCTTTGGTTGGTGCCACACAACCTTGTAAACACCACGGGCAGGTATGTGGCACTCAGAGGCACTACTAGAGAGGGGGTGAGGAGTATGTGGCACTCAGAGGCACTACTAGAGAGGGGGTGAGGAGTATGTGGCACTCAGAGGCACTACTTGAGGAAGGGAGAGAAGAGGAGGCGGGTGAGGGAGTAAGGGTGTGATAATACACTCAGGAATAAAGGGAGGGAGAAGGAACAAGAGACAATAATTAAGGAGGAAGGAAGAGAGTGTGAGAGACAAGAGAGGGAATGATCAGAGAGAAAGAATAAGGTTAAATGGACAAAGGGATGAGAGAGAGAGAGAGAGAGAGAGAGAGAGAGAGAGAGAGAGAGAGAGAGCTTATTTGTGTTAAGTAAGAGTTAGGTGTGTGTGTGTCACCTAGATGGGAGGTTACTGTACCATAGAGAATGATATTTATATATCTCTAAAGTCTCCTGTGATACTCTCTCTCTCTCTCTCTCTGTCTATCGCCTCTCTTTTTGTCAGTCTCTCTGTTTATGTCTGTCAGTCTCTCTCTCTCTCTCTCTCTCTCTCTCTCTGTCAGTCTCTTTCTCTCTGTCAGTGTCTTTCTTTCTCTCTCTTGTGTTTCTGTCAGTTTCTCTGAGTCTCTGTCAGTGTCTTATGTGTCTGTCTTTTTCTCTGTCAGTCTATTTCTCTCTGTTGTATCGGTTTGTCAGTCTTTTTCCTCTCTCAGTCTTTCTGTCGTGGAGGTAGTCAGGAGGGGCAGAATGGAGGGGTAAGCTTTAATCACATCGGTTTAGTGATATCGGTTTTAGTACCATAATCGGTTTTAGTTATATCGGGTTTCGTGACATTATCCATTTAGTCCCAGTATCGTTATTAGTGTTATCGGTTGGTCCCAATATCGGTTTTATATCTGGCATCTACTTATTCATGTTCAAGTAAGCTGATGAATACCTCCTTTATCATAAATTATCTAATAACATAAACAAAAAAACAACTTCAAAATACAAAGAAAATCTGTAAATAAATTCTAAAATTCCCAAATTCTTATATACCTACATAACCCGTAAGTAAATACCAGAATTTGTCCAGGTAATTAGATCCTCATATGTTCGTAATTAAATATATATATATATATATATATATATATATAACTGCCTAAATAAACGCATCTGTTTAAATAAAAAATACATTAATTCTTACCTTATATTTGATGTATTACTGATAATTATTCCTTGTGTTTTTGTTGATAATCTTCATTCTGGTATAATTTATGTGGAATTATTGTCTAAGTAAACACTGATAATTTGTAGAAAGTTCAGCCATTTATCCCACGCTATTTCAAAAAGTTCATAAAGTCGTATACATCAGAACCAAATCTCAGACAACTTTTATCATTAGTTCTTGCTGTTATTAAATTTCAGTGTTATGGTTATCTGGATTTTATCATAGTTGGAGAAATGTCTATGTTCACTGGCCATCTTATGTGAGTATGAGGTGATGTTGGTCAATACAGGCGAGACGGGAGAGGGGGTCCACACATCCTACCTCCATGACTTGCTGGGCGTTACTGAACTTTCCTGATGGTGGTGTGTGAGTGGACTGGGCCAAGGTAGGTGGAGTCTGGTGGTGATCGTGATGTCGGAGGCGTGTGGTGATGGTGGTGGTATATTGTGTGGCTGGATAGACTCCTTCATATACTTTGTTTCTTCACTAACTAGTATTATTTTTACACATATATATATCCAACTTCAATATCTATGAGGGATTACAAAATATCTACCGTTATTAACCTTCCTATCCATACACCTACCCCCGGGTGGTCAAAGTTAGGTTCAGAGTCGACCCACATACTGTAGATGGCTCGGTTTGGTCAACTCCCGGGGGGGGGGGGTGTTAAGGTATTTTTTTTTAAAGATAAACCAGAATAATTATTAAAGTTTCAACAAGAGTGATTTAAGCAACAACATTTTATCTAAACATAACGTAAAATACAATAAAAATGACACGGACAGACAGAATATTTTCACTATACACAGAGAAACGCCATAAAAATATTTCAGAAAATACTTTACCATGAAATATTTAGAAAACTGTAAGTTACACAGTTACTCAGCTTCTGGTATGCAATAAACGGTGACAGAATCCCCCCTGCACTGTCAACCTGTCATGGAATCCCCCCACCCTCATGACAGTACTCCGAGCTGCTAAAAATAAAAAAAATAAAAATTCCACCAATTCATGTTTAGGCTATAGACAAAGTGGATGAATTTTACCTTCGCCAAAACTAAGAAATTATCAAACAGTATATTTCACTTTCTTCCTCGTCACTTAAATATCAGATATAACCTTCATCGTTCCTGTTTAGCATCATATTCACTCACTATCGTCACTAATTACATATCATACATCATATTCATACATATTCCTCATCATTGATCATCACTTAACCTCTCATTTTTCATCACTGATTTACATATTATTTCTCATCATCACACTTCCTCATGATCATCAGCAGTGCGTCACACCGTCCCGGAAAGTCACACCCACACAGTCACACCATCACACAGCCTCACACCATCAGGAGGCCAAAATATACCTTTCTTCCAAGTATTTTATTCATACACAATTATACAAACTTCACCACCATACAGGAGAATTACTGCACTTAATTATACAGTATATATATATATATATACCTGTGTGTGTATTTCTGATTAGATATTTTAACCCCTAGTATACTGAATAAAGCCATATAACATTGACCAAATATTAAAAGCCCCGCATATCATGTCCTTTCCTTCCGTGTTACAGAATCATTTAGGGAAGCAAAGTGTTGGAAGCAATATCCTGCGCAGTGCTTCAAGTGACACACAAGAGACCGGGTTAAGAAAAAAAATAAGCATGTTGGTCTCCTTATCCGGCCAGAGTCAGGATGTATTACCGGATATTTACTAAATCGACCCCCGTTTTCTTTCCATCAAGTTGAGGGTTTGGGAAGGTAAGCTTTTTATTTAATAGTTGCGTTTCGTCCTAAATGTAAACACTATTAATTTTCTATAAAGGCTGTTTGTCTCTTGACTCTACCTTAGTTATTTATAAAAAATCTTCAACATAATTACAAGCGCTATTACTATTACGATGATCAAACTAAGTATAATAATAATAATAATAATAATAATAATAATAATAATATTAATAATCATAATAATAATAATAATAATACTGGCAGTCGTGAGCTAAGTAAAAAATGCACTCCTTTGTCAGTAAAATCAAAGATGGCAGAGCAAATATGTCCTGTGTTTACTCTGAGTTATATAAAATGTTCACATCTCTGAATATTAACCGTTATATTATAGAGCTGACAACATTTTCATATATATGCTAAATACTCAACAAAAATTATTCTCAAATTAATAAGCCACTTCAATAATTTAGTGTTTATATGATTTGGATAATATGGTTAGTCATTTGACGTTCTTCTTCAATAATGTTTCTCAGTAATTTACAAGAGAAAATTATACACAGTCTCCACTTTCGCATGAGTGAGTTGACTGAGCTCATTAGGAGAGAAGAAAGGGAGCATATAAGCGCCAGGTATACAAGAGAGATGACGAAAGAAGAGAAAAAATGACAAAGAACGTTAAAATAATTGTAAAAGAATGACTAAAGACGAGACAATGAATGATGGAGGGAAACGTAAAGCAATTAAATAGGATGAAAAAAATAAGAGAACAAAGGGTAATTGGTAAGTGTAAAAATAGGCGATATATTACAGAAAAAAGTTAACTGCGGAATGTGACAGATGAAAGACATATCCAGTTCACAATGTACTGGTTGAAACAATGTCAATGAAAGAAAATAAGAAAACCCTGACTCATTTATAATCATGTATCATTTACCTAAACATAACAAAAAATAAGTTATCCTCATTAAAAACACTACCAATTTCCCCAATAACTAAATTTTCTCTACATAAAAAACGGTATTGTAAAAATTCCTCCACTACACCACAACTTTTAACATCAGACAACAGAATAAAGATTTCCCCGTTTTCTTTTATCACGTATCGAATAGAAAAAGAAATTGTATATTATTTTTAAAATGTCACACGGACTAGATTTCAGCTCTGCGTGTTGGAAAGCGTTTTATGGATATTTTATTTTTAGTTTTATAAAAGGATGGGATATATATGGCTTTTATTTATGCAGTGTAGGTGAATTATGTATCAGTGAATGAGATTATCTGCCGCGGCGTGGAAGCTTTTGGTAATTTATTGATACGAGCAGTGATAATAAATGCATTAATAATAGATATACGGAAGATAATAATAATAATAATAATATGGAAGGTAAAGTAAAGTGGATGGAGGGAATAATGTAGGTTGGAGGAATAATGTGGATGGAGGGCGGAGGTAAAAATATTACATATAGGTGGAAAAATACGATTGGGTGGAAGTGGAAGGAAAATATTGGATGGAGGTGAAGGGAATTACGTAACTGGAGAAAGAGGATGGAGACTTTCCACTCAGTAAATGCCTCCTCCTCCTCACCTGCTCCAGACATGCCATTATTCTTTCCTCGAGAGAAAAAATAAAATCACCATCTTAAACAATTTACTTTATCTTAGAAGTAAAAAAATAACTTATAGGTGGAATAACATTTACCATATCACTAGAATGAAATAAGATGAATTATGACCCTAAAGTATAGTTGTGGCACAGGATATTGAAACTTGAGGATCTTGCGTTCATTTCCTGCCCCTCCGTTCCCTTTCATCATAAACGGGAACCTACCTGTAATTAGTCATCCCCTACTTGGCAATAGGTAACGTGAAGTGGCCTCTATCTATCTACCTGTATCTAACCAATCAACCAGTAAACCAGACTGAATACGCCATACCATAATATTCACTATATCAGGACACGCATTATTGGGACACAGAAACAGCTAGTGGACACGTCATGAAAACCGCCATATCAGGACACGCAATACTGGGACACAGAAACAGCTAGTGGACACGTCATGAAAACCGCCATATCAGGACACGCAATACTGGGACACAGAAACAGTTGGACATGGGTAAGAGTGACTGACACAACAGCACAGGGAACAATAAGTCTGTCCCCAGCCAGGCGAAGGAATATTTGTTTCCGCGCCAAGAAATAAACTCACAACTTGCCAAGATGATATTTCTCCTGTATTTTCACGTTACGATGAAGTGAAATGTTTCTTTTTTATATTTCCACGCAATGACGAGATATATTTTTTTTCGAATTCCACGTAATGAGGGAAGTATTTCTCTTATATTTCCACTCTAGGATATAGGTAAATATTTCTTCTATTTCCACGCTAGGATGAAGGTAATTTCTTTTATATTTGTAACTTCGTGTAAATATTTATTTCATTTCCGTGTTTGTGGAATAGGAATTTCTCTTAATCGAGGTTAGTGTGGAGACATTTTCTAAATAAACTTATTATAAATATTTAATTCTCACAGTATTTGAATGGTATGCAATATTCTTCCCAAATCACCATAGAATTAATGTGCATTTTTTCCACGTCAAAGGAATTAAAGGAATTAACTGGTCCCTCTTTCACGGAGTCATATTACTGGATGCACTCACTCACTCACTCTCCCTCTCTCTCATTCAAATGTCTTTTATTACAACACCAAGGAAGTAAATTAAAGTACAAGCTATAGTATAAGGCTGTAGTTTATTTCATAGCTTGTATGTTTAACTTTGCAGTATTTATATAGCTGAATTTCCCGGTTCAAAGTAGTTGGCTTTAACCTTCTATATTTCCTTATTGTTCAACAGTTTATGTTACAGGTTAATAGATGGAATAAAACGTACAGTAAACAACAGGGTAAATTTGTCAACGGTTAACTGACAACGCTTCAAGACATCGATGACGTCAGATTTTGGTAAGATCCCCAGTGATTTGTGTCCGATTGGTTAGAGTCGTTAATTCAGAATAAGAAAAATCACAAATAAAAGTCTAAAAATTCCACTTTTACATTTTTAAAATTACAAACAGATACTCGAATGAATATCTAAATGTATTTCTAACCAATATTTGGCGTTAAAAAGAAAGAGATATACGAGATAAAACAATTAAAGTCGTTTCCTGATAATGAGACAACGTTAAATTCAAATTTTGACTTTGGTTCAGGTTTCCAGTGTACCGGTAAACGGGTAACTGTCAGTATAGCTTTAGCTGTGGTAAGGTGTGGGCGTGTTTATTTCGAAGGGACTAAAATGGATAAGCATTAACTAATTACGTGTTGGTACTGAAATAAATCTACTTCGAATACTACCTTAAAGTTTTAGAAGTGTTGGTAGATAGAAAATTTAAGTCACTAGTTAAACCGACTCATATTTTCAAGTGTCATCGAGTGAATTAAGTTGCCATAAATTGATAGGTCTAGAAAGAAGTCTTATAATGAAGTGTCGTAAAGTGTTATGAATGTAATTAAGTGCCACGAGGTCATAGTATACTTAAAAGTTAAATATAACAAAATACAGTGTTGTAAGTTACCATGAAGTGTATTAAGTGGTATAACTATAAAGTGTTGATCGTTGATAGTGTTATTAGATGTCGGTAATTGGCATAAAGTGTTTTAAGTATCTTAAAGTAGTGTTAAGTGGTTAAGTTTCAAAGTGGTGTTACCAAGTACCGTGGTGTTATAAAGTATTACAAGTATCGTAAAGTGGTGTTATAAGTGTCAAAGTGGTATAGTGTTATCAAGTGGTGTCAAGAAATAATAGGTAAGTGATCATATCTTTTTATACTTCACTAAAATAGCTTCACTATAATTCTCTCAACTTAACAACTTTGACATAGTATAGTCTGGGTTTACGCGCCTAATTAAACTCATGGAGGTTAGGTTAGGTTAGGTCAGGTCAGGTTCTAATAGGTTTTGTGCATTCTCACTTCCATTTTCGTGTTCGATATCATTATTTCAATTACTTTTATTCGTATTACTAAAGAACTCAGATTTTAACAGGAATAAACACTGATAACTGCCAAACTAGTGTAGGCCTACTGTATATCACTTAGGCGTTCGGTCCTGCTATATACAGACTTAATTCAGTAATTGGGGTAAATGTAATTATCTGTGAAAGTGTATGTTTAATTTAAATGGATGTAATATGTTTATTCATTACATTAAAATGGTTTCAGATGCAGCGTCGACCTACCAACCATGGATGACGCTTGCCAAGGTCTTCATCGTCTGCCAGTCAAGGTAACTGCCACCATAGACAGTTACTTTGCCATATTGAACTACAGTTTATTGTTTAGTCGTGCATTCGATATTGAAATGTTTGTTCTCAGGGTACAGATTATTTAACAAAATAGTTATTCTTGACTTAGATTTGTTTTAAATATTATGTAATTCATGTGGTTCATTTATTTAAGAAACATTTTATCCATGCAATTTATTAACTAGAAAAAAACATTGACTTCTGTAACTATCGTTGTTTAAAATTGAAAGTTAAAGGTATCATTGATGTAAATTGGCGACAGGTATTTTTTTTTACCGAATTCTAATTAATTTTTATTCGTTCTTTACAGGTAAGTGATATATTAACAGCTCCTCGAGAGACAGCAACACACCCACACTTCAGGTACGTGCTAGTTAAGTTTCTCGTACAGTTATTATCAACACTTTACGGGTATTTTATTTATTTATTATGAGTTGTGATCCTGGAAAAATGGTCAAGTACGTCACTAACAAGGCTAGGCTATCATTGAGGACGCCGGTGTTCCTACAGTAGTCACATCATATTTGTGGACGCGAACACCCTCCCACTGACCGTCCTCATTCCTCCTCCCACTAACTGCCTTCCCCCATTCATGTCAGCAATTTCCCCCTCCTGCCACCAGCTCCCAATTCCTTCCTTCCCCTCCCCCTTCCAATTCCTTTCTGCACTTAGCCTCCAGCACGCCGCCTCTACGCTAAGATGCCCACTCACTCTCCCCGATTCAGTTTAGTATTCCTTTAAACGCCTATAAGACTGCACTCATGATGGCGGCGAAGTAATAGTAAGAAAAGTTATGGTTAGGATAATGGTGTTGGTGGGTGAGGTGTAGGGTGATGATAGTGGTGGTGTTGATGTTGTTATGCCATCACTCCTCTTTATCAAGAATTTGCCACTAGTCAAGAGTGAGGCTTGATCATGAGAGCATAAAGAAACAAACCCCCGCCACTATTGGTCACAACAACAAGTAGGGTCAACACTATAATGACTAATATATCAACCAGGTCCTTAATAAACCTCTGATTAACTCATATTGAGGAGGAATCATACACTGCATAATTTCTTAATATAAAGTTAGGGAACGTATTTAAAAAAGACAAGTAAATGAACAATTTAAATACAAACAACCACAGACTAAATTAACCTAAACCCTAACCTCAGCCTGACCATACACTTGAACAGTACAAAAGTATAAACCACTTATCTCCATACACATATATCTCGAGTCCAGACCAACTGTACCATAGATCACACCTCACACCAGACAGGCTCATCTGCCACCCTGCACTGCACTCACCGGCTGAGCGTGTGGACCAGTCACCCACACAGACAGTGCCGATACTATGTCGCCAATTATCAAACTATTTTACCTAACTAATATACAACATTAGGCTGATTTAATTAATACATACATATTATAAATTAATATATATATATAACATATTGAACAATGATTACATAAAGGAACAAAATAATATAAAATATAGCCCTACCTACTGAACAAGCAGGTTAATTACCTCTGAACAGGTAAGGTAATTACTTCTAAATTCAATATATATTTGGTGGCACATAACAATGGGTAGTGGGGGGAAAGGTCTATATATGGTGTGGGATGGTGATGATGGTAGTGGTAGGTAAGGATAATACTACAGGTTATAATATAGGGTGAAGCTGGCGATCAAGAAACACGACTCTAGGTAAAAGAATCAGGTGCAGTATTTACACTGTATCTAACCTAACCTAACCTAACCTAGCTTGATCTGATTAAAAGTGTACTTAACCGTAATGAACCTCATCATAATAAACACAGTAATGATTCAGTCTGTTCGTTAATCACCTCAGATATAGAGAAATTATCTCGGGATTATTTTCTTTACACATAATAATTCACTCGACTTGTTAATCGTCTTGAACACTATGTCAGGGTGTGTACTACAGTCACCATTTTTTAATAGGTGTCATACTCTTTAGAATGATAAACATATATATCTCCCGAGTTAATTTTCATTGTGTGTTTTAATGATGGTTATTTTGTCTCACCATAATAATTAAAAAAATCACACCTCTACAAAGCAGGTCAGTCCTCTTCCCAGTTCAGACCTTCATTGTGTTTAATTGTCTCATTGATTAAGAGGTAATTTGTTATTTAAATAATTTGGAATGTTGCTTTTTATAGTGCTTCTGGGTTCACTGTGATGATTGTACATTACGGACGTTCCAATAATAATAATAATAAACATAATGAAGTTCTGAATTTACCAGGCCTTTAAATTGGGTAGGGGACAAAGGATAAAATTTAAACAAGTTTCTTTATTTATTGAAATTTTTGCTAAATCGTTAAAAATTCCTCTAAATGTGTACTGTATCAAATTGGCAGTGCAGATCATATTTCATACACTTTAGGTCCTACAAAGGTCATACTTTGTGAAAATGTGAATTTACTAGACATCTTAAATGTGTGTGTGTGCGTCTCGGACTCGGAAACACTTATATCATAACTTGAGGAATACCACCGCCCATTAGTCTATCCTATTGTTTCAAGTGCCCTCATATTCGGTTCATAATACTGCTAGTGACAAAAACACGTGACCTTGGCTAGACCCACCTGACGGAGGAACCCCACAGCAGGTGATACTGACGGGACTCAGGACAGCTATAAAACAAGAGGCCGTGTCACTGAACTTCCTAGTGGGCACCTGGGAGGGATTAAGACGGAGGAGTTGCAGGTAATATTAGCAACTCTTAAGATTTATTCCACACGCAGGAGTTTATTGTACGTGCATTGTTGTTGGAGTATAGCCGTGGAGGACGAGACCAGCTACCCTGTGTGTTGACTGCTAAAAACTAAGACTTGAGAACGTTATAAGTCATAGAAGTATGTATGTAGAAAATTATTATTTACGCCGGTGTGTATGTGTGTGTTACCAATAGGAGGAGCATCAAGGATCCCCGGAGGCTCACCTGTGTCCGAGGCTCTCGCCTCTCTTACTGGTGTGGGAGGGGGGTAGGGAGGCTCTCACACCTTACTAGAGTGTGAGGTGGTAGGTGAGAAAGTTATAGTTCAGCGTAACAGTACGGCAGTGGATGAACATTTAGCGTAAACGTTTTATCAGTAGAGCCAACCATCGTGTACGGTGTTATATGAGTGAGTGACCGTAACTGTAAGGGATGTTAGCGACAAAAAGTTGAACGTTAATCATTTGTTACCACGACAACAGCAAGGTGAACGGAAACCGAGAAGGTAGTATAATGTTTGATAATGCTAATACTACTAATAATAATATTGTATACCTTCTAATTATTTTAATAAAGAAATTAGTAGAGGAATGTGTAACTAAAATTAGGACTTGCACTTACTGGCGTCCTCAAACTATCAGCAAGTCGGCGTCTAGTATTATTATTACACGAACGGGTGAATACAACGTCCAGGGATCTACACTTGTGATGACAACAAAGTGTATTATTATGCTACTGAACCACACTACAGCACCGCCTTGTGTACCTTATCCAGAACTTATTTCATCAAGACTTGTCCCGAAAAAAGTTAAAGAACGACAACACTCACATGAGGACGATGAGTATTTGCCGAGTTGTGGCTCAGCTCACCAACGTAACGTGATGAATCCTTTGATGCTGGTTGAAGGCGAGAGGATTGTATCTGATTAGTCTGTGGCAATATTGGATTACTGGGGGGATGGTCGCGGCCAGATCTTACGGTGGTAATATACGCGCGAGTTTCTCACCCTCCCACACACACACACACACACAGCATACGTGGTACCTGCTAGAACTCAGATCACTGATAACTCACCTGGATCGTGGTATCTGCCAGGACTCGGATGATAGGAACAAAAAGAATCACACGACACTCAACCAAGGCACAATAGTTCTAACTGAAGTACTACAACTCGAATGATTGTTATGGTAGTTATTGTATCTCTAAATTAGGATGCATCAGTGTTTTTTTTTCATGTTTTTCTAAGATAGTTACCGTAAATTCTTTTATGTAATGTCGAAGCCATCTTGCATACCAACAGAGATAGTAATGAATTCTCACGCCTTTCATTTGGAGGAATTTTTTTTTTTGGATACAGTACGAAGCTAAAGGAGAATCACGTCCCAGGCATCTCAATGTGGAGGAATTCCCAGACGTGCCGCCGCTGACATTAGCCGTAAGGAGTTTCATTATAAGTTAAATGATGTTATTTTCCCTCCAAATGAGCCTCTGTTAAGACAAAAAATATATATAACCTCATATTTTTACCCAGGCGAAACGGAGTGTTCTTGTTATTTGTTATTTTAAGTTTCTATAAAGAATTTAAACGGATATTTACATGGCAGCTGCAATAATATATATGCCACCCTTACTGTAGTGACACGCTGATCAATTTTCTTATGTGGTTTTTACTGAATGGCAACTGCAAGACTACGGGGGAAAACACGGCAACTTCAGAGTAGCCGGGGAGATGTACACCCGCTCCTAAGTTTCCCGTATCATGTGTACCTGTGTCGGTATACATGTTTACGGTATGTGTTCGTGCGTGAACACACCACGAGATCCTCTGCACTGTATGTTTGTGTGTAAGCGCATGTGTACATGTGTGTATCAACGTTTACGCACATCACGTATTACCCCCCCCCCTCCCGCCACCAGGTTTAAGAATTACCTTTCAGGACTATTGCGAGATGTAATTTAGTGTATGTTTCGTGTATACTTCGCTTATATTTCGCCTGGTTCATGAGTTTTGTTTCGTGAATGTGATTTCGTGTTGATCTTCCTCCACCGCCTGAGAACTAATCAAAACTTGGCTTAATTTTCCTGCATTTTACCTTCCATTTAAGTCGTGTCCCAGTGGGGTAATAACTGAGAGTTTCTGAAATGAACCCTTTGGAGTTGTGAGGAGAATTACTGACGCGTGGAACAAGAAAGAACTATGAATTGAGATCTCGTGAAGATTACGCACCCTAACTTATTGTACCCTATGATTAACCACCCTAACGCTATCCTAACCCCGGCCCCCCAAGGTAGCATTTAATCATCACGTGAAATAAACTTGGGTGCCAAATCTTCACGTGATCTTTGATTTGTGTTATAACTTTGTACGTCACTATGGTTTCCGGTCTACACCAGCATCATAATTCATATAATGTAAATTTCAATATCTATTAAACTCTCAATAAAATTCCGCCTTAAATACTCACAGGCTTGAAATTACGTTATCTGATCTGTTGTTTTTCTCGACTATAGGTATAACTGTGGCTCCTCAGGCAGTGTTGGTCTCTGGATAAATTGAAGACATTTGTTAATGGCGTTTATAAATAAAAAACAAACACAGGAATGCACTGGACTTTATTTTAACACATGTACAAAGTTTTTTATGATTAGTCGTTTGAGCAACTGCGTTAACACGATCTATATACAGTACCTTGTCGGGAGAAGGGGGGGTCCCAGCCTCATAGCATGTTGACCACTTAGCTGTCTATAATCACAACTTCAGGGAGTCAGAGGTCCAACTCACACCCAATGTTGCCACACTTTGTTGAGGTGTCTGTCACTCGAATGTTTAGTAATATTTTCGCGTTTAATGACCAAAAGAGTCGCCTAGTGCATAATGTTGTGTTTCTAGATACATTATAAAGGTAGAGATGTATGTCACTGTAGATTAGATAATGCTAGAATAACCTTTATAGATGGTACACACTGCAGTCGATTCTTTCATATTAAGGAGAGCATGAACAAGTTACACAATTCTGCTTACTTAATGTCCAGACTAAGATTTATGTTTTGAGCGATTCTTATAAAGAGTGTGTGTGTGTGTGTGTGTTTATCGATGCGTCATACCTCTGTCGTTTGCTATACTTCTGCACCAGACTTTTTCCTAGCACTCCCTTCATTGCTTAAGGTTTTCCTCTTGACCCACCCTGCACATAAAGTGGTCATGGAAGAAAAGTAACAAATAATCATGTTGACAAATTCAGTATTGGCGTTTTGTCAATGGGATTTAAGACAATATACATAAGATGTTGGAAAGGGTTTGATTATAATGTAGTATTTGGAGTAATGTTAAAGATTTTTTTTTTACACTTTATGTTGATAAATCAATTAAGAGTTAATACCAGTGGATATCAAGGATGCTTGCTTGATAATTATATGCATACTGGAATTTCTAAAATGTTTTAAGTTTAAACCAACAGTGACGTGTCGCCTACAGCGTTCCCAGTCTGTAGTTTCTTATTGAAATGTGTCATCTTGTCTTGTTAATGTCTTTAGGCTGATTATTTTCAGCTGAATATATTGACCATCAATATTAAATTAATACTTAACAGTGCAATTCTAAACGAGTCCAAGATTGCAGCACTGATTAAAAACTTGGCACACACACCGCTCAAGTAAGCACTTGTCTTACTACCTGACGACCTACCATTTACAGTATAGCTATACTGTTTAACTACTCTGTTAGGGGTTCTGTTGACACACACACACACATACACAAAAGAAAACCGTGAATTTATTTAATATAAAATGCCAAACAACATGTTTATGTTTGGGGTAAGTTGGTATTGATCGGCAAAGCCATGTTGGCATGAGGCTGCCTTTTGCCAGCCCATTAGTAGCCTCGCACTCTTCCTGGCTGGTTGAGGTCCCATCTCCTCCTGGTCTCTCCTGCATTCTCACCTGGTGGCTGACTGGTAAGTTGATGAATTAGACCTCAACTACACTAGATCTCGCCTCAGCCTATTGTTGATAGATAAATAATGTCACGAAGCAAAATCCACGGTAACTTCATTGTCAGCGGTGACTACACTAATAAAATCTTCTTGTACAAAATAAGTAAATTCCAAATTCCCTTTATATATATATATATATATATATATATATATATATATATATATATATATATATATATATTAGGGCTTATATTTGGATCTTGGCCGTTGTTAGTTTGTCGGACAATTTCGGTCTCATTTTGCTCACTATTTAATGCTTAATGCAATAGTATTTTTTTGTGTTTGTGTTTCAACTGGTAGGGTCTTTAAACACTTATTCTCGTTAGGACCATACAATAAACAACGTCTATTATAAATTTCTGAAAAAAAAATAGATCTTTCTCGTTATGGTGTTTCACGTATTCAGTAACTAAAGAATACACAGACAGACATTGGTGTTATATGTGGTCGTTGGTACAGTACTCATGGAGTCCAATCTGTTTCTTCCAAGATTTTTCTCGTTATTCTATTTTATTCTCGTTTTGTAATCTTTTATGTAGTATGTGGAAATTATGGTATAAATTTCATCACTATTTCGTTCATAACATCAGGTGAGTGTTGTGTGGATTAAGTTCAACAAGAGAATTTGGTTGTGTGCTCTGTTGCAATAAAGTTTCCAGCTGGTGTTAATTTCTCTCTGGTTTTTCTTTGATACTGTCGCCTCTCACAAGCCGGTCAAGAGGTCGATTAGTTTTCTGTTGTGAAGTTTCCGTAAGTGTTGGTTACGCATACGCTCTTAAATGTAGCTAAACATAAGCCAACATTGTAGTGTAGGAACAGCTCACACGTTTGGGACTGTCGCCATATTCGTTGGACGCTGGTAGATGAACCCTGAATTTTGTCAAGTTCACTGCTGGTCACTCTTTGTGTCTACCTATTTTAGATTTCGTTTCTATTATTCCTTAAATTTGTTCTTCGATTTGTCGTTTGTTTACCTGTTCTTGTGTCAGGTAGTTTTAAGTGTTTAATTAGATATCTTCATTTGCTGCTTATTTCTTTCTTTTTGAATCTCCTTCGTAATTTTGCTAGTTGCTTTTAATTTAGGTATATGTGTGTGTTTGTACGAGTGTTTTGATGATTATATTTTATGTATACACAGTTTACATGAATTAATGATCATTTGCGTGTTCATATGTTAAACATGTATATTCGTGTATCTTAGTAGCTAAGTGTGTGGCCAGTTCGTTTGAGGCGTGTGAACGGGTTCTGCAGCTTTTAAGTGTTTTCATCGATCCCGCGAGTCTTGGCGAGGCGCAAATTTTAGGTCAAAGTAGTTCACTGGCATAGTTAGGATTATGTTATTGGCGAGTTGCTTCCTTTACAGAGCAAAGAATAAAAAACACTCAAAAGCCTTGCAGAAGGATTCACTATTATTATTACTATTATTATTATTATTACATTTGTAGTGGTCCAAGCAATTTACGTTGGCAGTAAGGTTGTTTCTAAGGCAATACACCCCACACGGAATTTGAAGCGACATTATGAAAGAACATTTTATTACAATAATTTTAATACTCGTTTCCACTCTGCTTGCAACCACCTACTTGACGGGTTGGAAATTGTTGTGATTGTAGTATTATTGGTCACTAAGTCGTTCATATCTTAGTGAATACCATCAAATTCAACGTCAGTAAGTATTTTATAGTATGAATAATCTTTATGAGCATTGTGGCGTGTTGAGCAGTTTTAGGAATTCTAATTTCTCGTCTAGTGTTGAGGAATCTAGTTTTCGTGTGCAAGGATAAAAGCTACTCAGTATTAATGGATGTTGTGTTTACAAAAATCATACTCTATTGAGTTAAAAGCCCACTAGTATTTGATCCGTTGTTTTATAGCTGTAAAAATTTATAATACATCTATTTGCAGAAAATAGTAAATTCAAAGGAAATATTTTCATTGACGTAGCTTTTATCTTTCTGAATTAACATTGAATGTGATCTGAACTTTGTGTACTCTCCACCAACTTATTTTTGAAGACCATTAATATTACCTTGGAGTTAAACATTTATTTTTCCTGTGGGATATGTTTACTGCCAGCAGTGATGGGGTGGTGGAGTCATGTAGATACCCTGCTGGGGAGGCTGAAGGTGACGCTTTGTGTGGTGCTGATGTGGGCGTGCATTACACTAGTAGCATCACTCCCGCCCTCCATCTCATACAACGTCAGCCCACTTTATGCTAATCATTTGGTGGCGAAGGGGAAGATTCTGAGTATGGCAGATGTATATTCATCCGTTGCTAAAACCAAACCTTGTAAGTTAATCTTCCTGCATGACTTTGTACCACATTACCTGCACCAACACATTCTTGCCTGGGACACAAGGTATTGGGCCTTTATATTGTATATCCCTAAAGTCTTTTGCAGAATCAGTTCATATACAGTCCGTACGCACTAAACAAAAATTACTAGAAATTGGGATATATATACTACTGTATACTGTATATGCATCTGTCTGACTACAATACTCTGGAAGATTTGATTTTCTGGCACTTTTTTGAGCAGTAGTGGTGTAAAGTACTGCATTATTTGAACGAACCAACATTATTGAACTGTATGGTCAGAGCACAGCAAGATCTTTTTAATATTATATCGATTATTTTACGGTTTCTTATATGAACAAATGCCTCAACAGTTCTACATTTTACACTTTATACCACAATTAGCCTTTCAAATTTAAAACTATAGTAATCTTTGTTCTCTGTGGACAGTTGGACACACATTTGATATTTTAGATGATTAGTCATTAGTTTAGTGTCTTAAATGTCTGAATGTATTTCCAAGACTTCACCAGTGTGTGTTTGTGATTATTATAAATAGCTACTGTACTGAACTTGATGAGAACTGTGCCTTATGCACCAAGGGTACTGTTATTGCTAAGCAAGATCATTTTTTGATGTGAATCCTAAATATAAGGAGCTTAATTGTCTGCATAAGTGCATACTGGATGTTATTTCACCTTGTGGTCTTTGGGGAAAATACAGCACTTGATACATGCAGAGGACACCACTTTAATGTTTGGTATACAGTGAATTGTAGTCTGGATAGTTGGATACATCAAAATTGGTTACATTGTCAGGGTGTAATAAGAGTGGTAATATAAACACGTATGACCAGAGTAGACAAAGCGCCAGAAAAAAATGGAGTTCTCTGGCACTTTCCTCTCTTTGATCTGCTCCCTGCCACCCTCATTACCAGCCTTACACACAGTGATGTGTGGGTAGTTTTACTTAATCCGTAGATGGTCATTAATCTAACCTAATTCATGCCCAGATGGTCAAAGATTTTTCCACATTCTTTTTGTTGGCTAAAACAACCTCAAAGGGCCTGGTTTAAAGGTCCCTGGCAATCAGGTGCTGCCATGCACGCAGTGTCGTTCAGAGGTGGCAGCATGTCTACTACCACTTATTTATGTTGTTTACTTAGCAATTAAACAAAGTATCATGTCAGACAGCTTCCTGAAAGTTTTTACTGGGAGATGTGGGAACTCCACATTGTGGGAGGCGAAAATGCGACGCTCCTCCCTTCACCACACACACACACTCCGCCTAGTCTTTGTTTTGTGGCCTCCACACACTCGTCTATTTATAGGCACAAGTTGCCAAGTTATTCTGCAGATCTGGACCCATACGAGCCCTCAGCAAACCCTACAGGACCCTAGCTTAATGAAATGCAAACTATGTCAGTGACCAGTTAGTGTATGACAATGGATAATGTAATTTACTCAATGACCATTATGAGGTTAACAACAAAATCAACCATATTGTCACTTCCATTCTAAGTAACCGAGTCGGTCTTCGGGATAGAGAGGCAAGTTCGTTATAAATCCTCTTGCGAATAAATCTCGATCTTGACCATAGTGGCACTTTGTCCGCTCTGGTCGTACGCACCGTATATAGAGTATACTGTACGTGTATTTTAAGATTTCTATCGCTGAGGAAGAGATTCATCATGTAGGTCATTGTCGCACTGCCTGCTGGATGGACAGCCGATGTGTGGCAGTGGCAGAGGTGAGCGATAATGAGGGACCAATGTACTGCCATCTGTCAGACAAAGGACCTACCTCCTCCACGGTCCTTGATGATGCTCTGTCAACTTACATCTTCTGGCAAGGTCAGTTTAATGATTTACATATTGGAATACAGCACAATACTGTATATGCTAAGCCTTCGGTACGCAAGGAGGCAGCTTGTCCGGCACTGCATTTAGCCACTTTTACTTCCACGACTTTTAAAAGTTAAACACCCATTTACAGCTGGATGGACCAGGAGTTCCCTGGGATTGAACCAGAAACCCTTAGGAGAGAAAATGGACACTGTATCCACACAGCTGTCACACCATTTGTATTAGCTGTCCCCTTTATTGTGCTCAAACTGCACGACTTTCCAGAAGTATTTTTTTCTCAGATTCTCTCCCGAGTGGCAATTACTCGATGTGGGAGGACAATATGCTGTACTTGATTGTGCCAAAATGGATGAACTTCACCTCTGCTAAGGCACTGTGTGCCCAAATCCCAGGACACCGCTTGGCCATCACTAAGAGTGTTGTTCAGTATAATGCACTTGATAAAATGGCATTACAAACAGGTGAGTTTTGTTGGGACTGTGTGTGTGATATAGAGAGAGAAATACTTAAGCTGTTCTTCAAGACCATGTGGACATATGTGGTGAATCTTGCACAAAACAAAGAACAAACTTGGTGTCATGTGGCTTAGCCTACAACAGCAGATCATTACATATGGCTGGCTGACTCTCTCTGCCAGGATACCATCATGTTATGAATCTGGTTAAAATAACTTAAGTTCTTGTAAAAAATAACTTTAATTGTATTGATATATGGCCCAATAAAACAAAATACCCTGTGTATTAAAGTACTGTACAGTTTATAAATTGACTGACATACACTAGTTAGCTTTTCAAAAGTGTTACAGTATTTCATATTTTTTTTATAAATTTTTTATTTATTTACTTTTTGCGGTTTTCAATCAAACAGGATTTGAGATGTGGGTAGACCTGACTAAGGCCAGTGAAATGAGCCCAGTTGTATGGGGAGATGGTGAAGAGTTCGCTAAGACGGGCGCCGCCACAGTGGAAGAATACCTGCAAAACGGTTTGGAGTTTCCAGTGGCCTTCAGGACTTACACGGACATCCTTGATGACAAAAGTCTAAGTCACAAAGCATATCCTCTCTGCCAAGCAAATCCTATGGGGCTGGATTGGTAGTGTGTAGTACTGGTATTGTGTGTTAGTGGAAGTGCAGTAGTTTTTTTTTTGTGATACCCTGTACAGTATATGAACCCACGTGTTGCCAGGGAAAAGTTGTTTATATTTTAATTCATTTATTATACAATACCTTGAAATATACTGTATACAACCCCTATGTAAGGGGAAGCTTAGGTTATTAGGAATTAAAGGAAACTGGTATTTTCAGGTGGGTTGGAAATTGGGTTGGGGAAGGAGTTCAATTTCATACCCAACAGAATTTGAGTGGCAGTTTTTTGCATTCTTGAAAAAGGTACCTATAATTATCCCATATTGAAGCGCGCGCACACACTAAAGTTTCTCGGTAATTTTTTTTTTTTTTTTTTAAGATCCAAGACAAAATCAGCAAATCCCATGCATTTCCTACACTACCGGGTATACTGTTTCCTTAACTAGCCTATTCTCTAAATGTTTATATACGACGACAAGGGAACCTAATTTAAAGTTACATTAGTCACAGTTTTACATCTTTTTCACTTTTAGGATTATACTGGTGCCATGAGGAGGGAGTAGACATTTGTGCTATTATCACCTTGCTATGTTTTACAGGTATTAGGCATGTGAGTCAGATAGATAGAATTAAGAAGTTACTTTTAAATTTTAGTGCTACAGTATATACATGCCCTCTATACAGTATTCATGTGTAATCACTAAAAAAAATAAATTACTCGGGGTGATCGATGGATTTCAGAACGAACACTGCGACTTCTGTTGTCTCGGAAGGGTCGTCAAAATCCTTCATCCTTTGCATCAAATGTTCACACCACAATTTTGTAAAGATAGTTTTTTGAGTGACTGTACAGCAAATGGCCCTGTTAAAATTAGAAAAAGTATTGATGTAAAACAAGTCACTTATTATCGTGCTTGAATCGCCATTTTCCAGGGTGGATGTTGGCATGATGTCTATGCCTGTCTCACAGACCAAGATGCCAGGGTTCAGTCCCACTTTGGGCTTTGAAGTTACACTATTATATATATATACAGTGACCCCTCGGTTAACGAACTCAATCCGTTCCAGAAGGTCGTTCGTTAACCGAAAAGTTCGTTAACCGAAACCATTGTTTCAATGGGTTTTTGGGTAATTGGTTCCAGCTCACCGAAAATTTCCTAAATTCAACAAAAATGGGAGAAAAGTTCACTTACTTTGAGGTGTGTATGTAGAAGGCTCCTGGATGATGATGATGGGAATTACAATAGGGGTGGAGGAGAAGGAAGAAGAGAAGGCATTGGGGTGGAAGAGAAGTCACCCCATGGCACCATTTCACCCATAAAATTTTAGTTCTCTTGGTGTATTTCAAGATTATTTTCTTTAAATCAACACTGCACTGCATTATATATTGTCAATATGTAAAATATATTTCAAAATGACCAATAATTTGCTTGGAAACACAGAAAAAAAGCGTTGAGTTGAAGAGAGTCTCAAGCAAGATGTTACCTCCAGTGAAAACAGAGAGAGACTAACACCTGTTTGCTGTGTTAAGAGGCTGGATGCTGCGCTTTAAACTAGTCACTTTACCTTCAATTATGTTCAATAATTGTTAAAATGACTAAAAAATTGAATATTAAACTTTTAAAATTATTGAATAGTATAAACTTCTTGATATTTACTAAAATAGTTAGGAATTTAAGCCCTAGAACCGATTAATGTATTGGTGGACTGATACTAAAGCTGGTTGCCCGGCCAGTGCAAGCGAAAACATGTTGAGGTCGGTTCTTAAGAAATTCGTTAACCGAATTTTTGTTCGTTAACCGAATTGAAAATCCTTATGGAAGGCAGTTCGTTAACCGAAATTTCGTTAACAGAGGCGTTCGTTAAACGAGGGGTCACTGTACAGTGTTTTATCTAGTGTCTTTGTTAGCACTTGTGTGTGTGTGTGTGTTGTAAAATTCACCCAGATTACATTACTGTATGTTGGTGTGTATACGGGCTTAAAGCTGCATCCCCTTTGGCATAACAGTAGATGTTATTAGACTGTTTGGACATCCTTCTCATAGTTAAAGACTAAATCACACCCACACACTCAAAAAGATGCTCCACAGTAACGGAGATGAAAAATTATAAAATCACAACAGTGCTGGTCCTAGTGCACTACATTTAGGTCAGGATTTGCTGTGATGGGGAGTAAAATATTTCTCACTTATAGATTCTTCAATACATCAACGTATTACTGTACTTATCCGCCAAGAGTGTTGTGGCTTTGGTCTCGATCCTGAGTTATTCATACAGATTTAAAAGTTTACAATACTATTTAGTAATAACTGGCAAAAATACTGTACTACTTATTGTCCATGGCTTCGTACTAACATACAGTACAAATACTGTAAATGACTTCACTCCAATATGTCACTACACAACTACAGGGTACAATACTTTGTTAGCAGTGTTCAGTACTGATGATAAGGCAAAAAGTAAACCACATGTGCAGAATTAGCTACAGGAATACAGCTTACCGATATTACCGCGAAAGAGCAAAACCCTGAGTACTGTACTATAGTCTTTTGCTGATTTTGACTTGCCATGTATTTAATATTATAACCTATAACCTATCCCTGATCACTTGTATGGCCCTAAACAGGTTTCTAATGATCTGTAAACCTCTCTCCCACTCACATATCATCGAATAACATGTAAAGACAACATAGTAAAAAATGCAAACAAGATTAAAAGCATTTTATATACGTACTTTTTACCTAAACAAAAAACACAATGCATACGGAATACTGTACTCACCAGCCCAGTTATGTTGTTCTGTCCTCTTGATCCTCTCTCCCAACTCTCCCCCTGGTACTTCACAGCAGAAGATGATGAGTAATGATGATGATTAATCTGTAGTGACCTTTTGATTCATTCATCTCGTATGCCCTAGCACATGCCTCATAATTCATGCTGTTCTGAAGTTTATTTATTATTTCAACTTAAAGTTGACATTTTTCTATCTCCTAAGTTTCTTTGGTGTGTTACCGCCCTTGTCACCACCTTCAGAAGGAGGTTTTGGAGCCATAATGGGATTTTCGAGCACAAAACTCACGGGTTGCAGTGAGATGTATACACAGTATGGCGGGGGACGCAAGTGAGACAGAGGAGCGGTGGGAAGGTGCACTCTGAGGTAGTGATGCCTGGCAGTTTCTTGTGGGAACTCACTCGCACGCACAATTCAACTGCATCCGAAAACAGTAATACTGTACCTGTTGCGTTGAAAATATATTTCTGATGAAAATCCGCAAATAGTCGATACAGTAAATAATAAATCCACAAAAAACGAGGGTGCACTGAACATTACAAGGTAATTGAAAACTGCTCTTTAAGAGATCAACTTAGCCATCGAAGTTCAATCTGTTGTCAGTCGGGCAGGTTTCTCAAGAATATGTTTCACTAGGCAGGTAGGGCCAAACTGTGCCAATAATGCCTCCCTACAATTTTGGTCACTGCATATCAAATGAAAAGCAAATAAATGATTTCACTGACTTTATTGAATAATCTGTTATTAATCTACTATTTACAAAGTAAATTACAAATATAACTACACACAGAAGTCTGAATGGTAACATAGGTACTTTTGTTGTGGAATGTGGGCTCATAATAAATTCAAACTGTTGGCCCTTGTATTGATGGAAGTACAAGCCATCATACCCAAGATTCAGTGCTTAAATGGTTCATGATCAGTGAGCAATGGTACCCAGCCACTTGCATATGATGATTGGCCTGTGAGCACCAGTAGAGTATTTTTTCTTTTCTTTTTTTTTTTCCTTGAAGAAATTTTGTTATACAAAATTATCAATGTGTGTGTGTGTGTGTGTGTGTGTCAAAGTCAAGAGATGGCCTAAGAAATAAAAATAAAGCAATCTGTGGTCCATCTTTTCTTCCTTAAAGGATGCACTATAAGCATATCATATAAGCTTTATCTTACCACTGTCATCATTTAGCATTAAATAGGTAATATACATATGTATTGAAGCTTACTTTATCCACAAATATTTGTACTTTTCCAAAGATTTTTCACCACCATTATGTAAAGTAAGTTAATACATTACCTTATCTGATATTGGGAAAACATCCTACAGTAGAGTTACACTTGTTAAAAAATATTAGGTTGGAAAGTGTTAGCAGTACTGTAACATGAAGGCTAATTTACCACAGTTGTTTGTTGTGGGTTGGATAATGGCTTCCATAAACCCTCTTAACTCTGATCTCCATAAATTTGGGACACGAGGCCTTTTTGACCACGGTTAGAAATATTTTGTGATATTAATCTTCACATGTTTTTTTTTTTTTTTTTTTTTTTTAAAAAATGACAGAACCACTACAGTATATAATTATCTGATGGTATTGCCAGATCATTGTGGGTGTACAATATATAAATAATTTCTGTGCCAAGGTAACATCTAACAGTATATTGTGCAAAACACACAGATTTCTAATGAAAACTGTAAAACAAAGTTTAATTTTGGGAAGATTGAGCCCATATATCATTTCCTATTTGTTAAAGAAATGACATACAAATGTACGGTATATACAAAAACCAGGCACGCTATTCAGTATGACTGACAGAAACCAATTCACTTGCTATCACCAAAGCACCATCATGCATGTCTGTGCAGTCAGTGCTTGACTAGGGTTCAACTAGGGTTCACCGAGTTCACAAGCTACACCGAATATTAGTACAACAGCCAGATCAAACGGTTGGTGAAGGTCAACAGTGAAACACACAATCAGTTATCCAAAACAGTAAGGGAATTCTAAATCATGAGTATACTTGTTCTTCTATTTCTTAGGAGGACAAATGTAAATTTTCTATGACTTATGTCAACCCCAACTGGGACAAATGTCCACTGTGTTCCTCCAACCCACTGAGTTATAATACACTTCAACAGTCATGCACACAACCTTACAAATAAGCATACATGTACAATGCAGACCTGTCATTCACACCCACACTGGTGATCAAAACTGTACGTCCCGTGACATACTTCACGGACTTCAAATGGTTACTTTTCTACTGAAATTATAAATGACATTAAGAGTAACACTTGGTCATATCTCTTAGCAACTTAGAGACTGTATTCTAAATTGTTGACAAAATGATACTTATTATAAGATCTTACAGTGAGACACTGCAATACACTGTTCTGTATATAAAGCACATGTCTTGATTACTAGTTTTAAAACATTTGTTTTTTCAGTGAGCCAACTTAATTTAAAATTGGTCATGTTATTAACATTTTGTTGTCATGTAGAAAAAAAATATATCTAATTATGTAATAATATACAAAGCACTCGAATATTTAATATGGAAAATAATTTGTATGCAAGTAATTCCATCCATGGAAACTTCCGACTCTGGGTACGGTAGTACAGGTATTTGAAAAGATGGCGCCGAAATAAATAAATCTTGTTTCAATCTTTGTCCATATTATTATAAGTGTCTTTAGGTCAACATTAATAATTTACAGATTTATAAAAACGAGTTAACGTCTCCACTAAGAAAGTATCCAACTGATAGAAAAAGACGAACAAATAATCTGACTATGGTTGTCCAGATTCGTGCAAGCTTGGATCTTCAAACCAAAGCAACACAAACGTTCACTAACAACAATGTTGAGTGCTGACACCATATTCTCTAGTTAGCTCTAATGTATATAAACCAATGCGTTATTCTATATACTGTAATTCCTTGCTTTAAATTACAAAACAGTGTATTTGATGCAGAAGACCATTAATCATGACAATTAGCAACAGATATAAATAATTTCACATAAAACTGTATGTTCCCTTTTAATGTACTGTTCTTCTCCAACAATTTTGAGTATTTCTAAAGCACCAACACTTCAACTTAGATGAACCTACCAAGGTGGTGCCTCTGTCTACATCTACAAGCATATTTCATACATTACACCTTCCACATAAGGAGTTTATACTCTGATAAATCATTACCATTACCAGAGTTAACTCTTGTTCAAAAAGTATGGAAGGAAGACAATGTGCTAATCAACTGGATGGATGAAGTGACTGTAATACTACTGTAAACAGGAAAATATTATATATATATATATATATATATATATATATATATATATATATATATATATATATATATATATATATATATATATATATATATATATATATATATATATATATATATATATATATATATACAGTAGCTATTTATGCAAGAAAATAAAGAAGGATTTATGGAAGTAAGTGTGTGTGTGTGTGTGTGTGAATCATACCTTCACAACAACAAAAATAGAGAAAAAGGAAAAGGGCATTCCTGATTTACTGATTTTGTAGAGAATAAATGAGTTAAGAATAAAGGATTGTGCATAGTACAGTACAGTATGTATAAATGTAGGAGTTTAAGGTTTGATTAGTAGACAAACTCATAAGAAAGAATATTTGGAGCTGCAAGGCACTTAGTAAGTGGTTGAACAGTAAATTGAGTAAAACTATGAAGATTAAGCAAAATGTAAAAAATAAAAAGTAAATAAATCAATGAATGTGTTGGTGTGGAATTAAGAGAGACTTGGATAGAGGTGTAGTTATAAATATTTATAAACACATAATAAATATGAGTAATCATACACACTCAAATAATCCTCGTACACTACAGGTGTATACAGAGTCCAGGCAAACACAAACAGCTAAAAAAAATAGTCACATACATCTGAACATCTACACATACATAAAAGCTCACACAAACACACATACCCTGGTTAAAGAATTGGAGAATAAAAAAAAAATAAAAAAAATAATGCAAGTTTAAATAGACAGTTAACGCTACAGGAGAGACAGTGCTTTCAGTTGAGTGAATGAGATTTAATTAAGATATGAATGAAAGCAAACTGCCACCAGAGAGAGAGAAGTGGTGAAACATGCCAGGTATTTAGTGATGGTATGACCCACACAACAGTATGACAGTGAAACAGGTGTCCACAACAGTATAAAAGTTTGGCAAGGTGTCAGTAGATTTAAAAAAATATATACTTGGAATTAGGAAAGTATTGAATATAAACAAAGTAGCTACAGCAATGAGAGGGGAAAGTGGAAAGACTGATTATTCAAGGGTAAAGACATGTATTGTCGAGTAAGGAGGAGTTGGATAATTTTAAAATAAGAATGAAGTTACACATGAATTAGAGCAAGGGATTATATGAATGAGTGTGGTGTTATATCAGCAGAGGAATCTGCATCTGTGCTAAGACAGTGGTGTGTGAAAATCTTATACATAGGCCACCCTGCTACATAGCAGCCTAATGGGATATGGATTGATTTATTATGAATATACAGTAAATTACTTTAGAAAGGGTTCTCAACACTTCAAGTGAATAACCAACTACGTAGGACAAAAAAAATACTGTTCTTGACTGGCCATGTCTTGTTATTCCCGATGTCAAGGAATGCTGACAAATAGCTATTCATGGTAAATATTGTACAATATTTGTAACATGTAGAGGCCATTGGAGAACAAAATTTAAATCCCTCAAGTGACCTATTGTATTGCATAAAAAATGCTTTTAGTCAAAGATTTGGCCTCTCTTGTGAAACTCATGTCCTATTAAACATCATCAGTAATTCACCAAAGTTAGAAAATTTGTTTTTGTCTCTACAGTATTATGAATACTGTACTGTACAGGTATATGAGAGTATTCTACAGAAAACTGTATGACATGACCTTACAAATTTTATGACGCATATAACTGAAGGTATCTAATAGGTAATGAACTTCACATGAGTTTCAGAAAGCAAAGATGATGTGTACAGTATTAGATTTGCCTTCTTTTTAAGTTCCTCTGGTTAATCAAGTCATCTTATATTTCATTAATATTTTTGAAGTGATTCGCTATATTGTGCTTACTTTAAGAATGATTCCTAGTACAGTACTCCTTCATTGAATTCAAATATTTGTTCCTGGGACTACTGTCTTAAATCAAGAATTGCAAATCAAAGTTGAGCCAATTGTTAACTTAAGACCTTGTGAAACACTAAGGCACTCCAATATCCAATTGTGCAAATAAAAAAGAAAAGAAAAATCGGAGAATTTATTATACCGGGGTACTGTAATTATAATTAAACATTTGTCTACACCAAATAAATACTGACCAATTATTTCTACTTCCATCACATAACACCACCTTGTTTTATACTCTTAGACAATTAGTAATTCTTGATAAAAGTCTCTCATAATCACTCGTACTGTTACAAGGTAATTATATGGAAGTGATAATCATGATAACCTAATTTCACTGTGATATATCCTCAGTTATTTAGCATGAAGAAAATTTCCTAGTAAAACATTGAAGGTTGCTCACGTAATTTCCAACAAAATAATTTCACCATCCAATAATTCTTTTACTCACATATATTACTTCGTGACATCATTCACTACTTCGTTGTTTCCAGAACAAACTCAGTCATATGATAACAGCATTTTGGCCTGGAAGCATGCTAGCTACGATTTTTTTTTCATTGGCAGCCTTAAAAGGAGCCAATTCTGAAACCACTGTTGCAAATATCTGAAACCACTTACATTAGCATACCTTGTTAGTGCTTCAGTGTGATACAACTGCATGTTTATCTCTAGGAATTTATTGTCAGAGACTAGCTGGAGTATGGGTTTACATTTCTATGTGGTTTCAGAATTGATGCCCAAATCTGTTCAATGGAGGTTCAGGTCCCTCACATTACGGCTGCTGCTATCTCTTTTCAAACACCACTGGCTTGAACTCTCCTCCTGAATTAATACTTCTTCCACCCAAAGCTGCTGTTCCGTCACGTCCAATGTACAACTGTAGGCCAGATGCTGAAAAGTGAGAATTTCTAACTTGTAATTACTGAATATTAAATAAAGCAGGTAATAAAAAAAAATTTGGCTGTCACAATGAAGGCAAATACTGTACAGTCATTGCGACTTGAATGTTGGTCTTTCCAGGTTCATCTAGGATATAACACTACCAATTTAAGTTCATTTACATTGGTTCCCTGTCAATCATTTTTTCTTTATATAAAAAATTCTAAATTCACAATATGACATTCTTCCACATGGTTCACCAGGTTTTGAATGGTGGGGTAAAATACTATCCCAGTCACCAGCCTCTGAATACAGAAATAACTTTTAAATAAGCGTCACGATTTAGATGCAAATACCTGTACAGTACCGAATACCTTTCATGGTCTTCAGTTATTCTTTCAATACAGAGAACTATATTAACTACTTCTTTTTCATAATCCTTGTGTCCAATTCTATATACCGGTAGCTATAATTATCCAGATGTGTGGCTGGTATAGAAGTTCTTATATATTTCTGTCACTTCTTTTCCATGCCTTTCCACTTAAATAAAACTCATTAATATACCAATAGTTTACTCTCTCTCCCCTTTCACCTCACTCATAAATGCTCTTTGTCATTTTAATTTCATTCATCCTCTTGTTCAAATAATCAAATATATAAACAAATACACACAACCAAAGATATTAAGTGTTAGTTTTCCACCAATAAAAATATTTTATTACCTTTCAAATACTGTGTAACCTTAACACTCCTCAATCCTGAACTTCACAAGTCTTATTTAAAATCACTACATAGTAAACTGTCCACTAAACTCTGGCTACAAACTCTATCTTACAATATAGTGTTCCTTTATACTGGTACCTGAGATATGCTATGCTATCCTTAGCAAAGAGAAAACAGAAATACAAGTCCAGTAAAGTAATTCACAAATTGTAAAAAAATACAAACTTTCTTACTTTCTGCAGAATCATCAGCTTTTAGCGATTCAATTTTTGTATCCTCGAAAAGCTTATTAATGATATCATTGGCATCAATTCGAGTGGCATCTACCCTCGATTCCTTGTTAGCTTCTGTTGCAGCATTTTTAGCTCTATTTGCTGCTGTTCGCTCTAATGAACCACCCTCGCTCATTCCACCAGAGCCTGCACTACTGCTTCTAGAAATAAACCACAAGAAATTATAATTACAGTAATTATAAATATATTTGAAGTACAGTACGGTAAAGAAATAATTTTTCTGAAAAATTAACATACAGTATACTGTAATGCTTGCATATTTTCCGGAAGTCAACATTAAAGACTTTTCGCTATACAATACTGTATTGTATCTACCAAAATTTTTATCTCACTTGCAGTTTCTCTTGTAGATATAAAAGGTTATTAAAGTATGGGTCCATTGGCTGGTTTTCGGCATTAATGTTTGAACATAAATTATTTGTGATGGTAAAACTGGTCAGTAATGCGATACAATTCATGTACAATACTGTACTGTTTGATGATCCTTTAGTTTAAAATATTAGTGTACTTTTTTATATATTATTTTAATAAATTATTTTATTAATGGGAGAGTCAGGTTTGAATGAATCAGCCAACCTCAGTACACAGAAAGCCCATCTTGGAAGAATTCCAGTTGGAAGTTGGGCAAAAGAAAATATTTCCATTTTTATGGCTTCCTTCCTTGGCAACATCCAAACTGTATACTCATAGTTAACTGGTGCTGTCAGGTTACCACAGCCACTTAATTTAACATACGAGTCCACATTTTATTATTTTTTGCTGAAGGTATTTTGCAAATTCCACTAGAAGCCTTACTTTCTTTACTTGTTAATACAGTATGTTATATTTTCATACCTATGTGATTTGCACTTTAAGGGAAACAGATCATAATTATAATTATACAATAAAACAGTATTTAGCAATGCAAGTTAGAGATATAATTCTTTATAACTATCAAAGACTATATACTATTGACAGGAAAGTATTGTTGCTACTTCAAGATGTCAATTGTTATCTTGTTCAATCATCTGAAGGTGTGTTACATTTCCCAAACATTATATAAATATGGTCATACAGCAAACCTTGGCCGAGTCATTTAGTGGATTCTCACCAAAATTTCACTATTTGTGCATCACACATCGAGGGAGTTGCTTTCCTATCTTCTGTACATAGTCTTTGATAACAACACTATATTATGTTCAAGAAATCAATAAGCTAAGCCTTCAGTGCACAAGGAGTAACCATGCACTCAACAACCTCCATTCCTAAATTTTTAACATTAGGTCCCCATTCACCGCTAAACTTGTCCCTTACTGGAGAAGGCAAGCACTGGAACCACTTAGCCACTGGAGCCCTATAGTAGTACTTACCAACATGTGAAGTGAGGTCTGAATGAGCTTTAGCTGACCAAATGATAATAACATAATAGGAAATAATGCCTTTCATTAATGCTTAGAGGATATCAAGCGTTATCTGAAAAACTACATTAAGTTACTTTTATACTTATTAATATCCAGTTTTCCAAAAGATCCAATTACCCAATACAATAATATCCTCAATAAGAAAGACCTCCCAAGCTACTGAAAAACAAAACTTTATTCGAATATATGGTTGCAAAAAACTTAACCAAAAGAATATTCCTCAACTCTTTCCTGCTGATCGTCACTCATCAGTTTCTGTTTAGGAAAACCTCCAGGAGCCAAATGGTTAAAAAGGGATCATCAAAGAGCACAGTATACAAGAACTTAGATTCTCTAACTTGATTAAACAAAAGTACAACAATAAAAAAATCTGTTCAATTCATTTTTATACTCTCATACTGCACTGTATATATGTAAGCACAGGTATACTGAATGTTAACCATATACGTACAAACACGTAACTTTTCTTAACAATTTAATATACAATACTATACATTCGTACCTCTTTTTTGTAAACATTTAGAATAATCTTGTATTAAACCATTTTTAAATCTTAAGTTCATCCCAAAATGTGCATGCAATAAAGTATAAGCATTCTTATATTGTAAGTACAGTCGCCAACAAAAGTTCGCCCCTCTGGTGAGACTGAGCCACAGGAACGAGTCTCTGAATTGAATTGCCCTGACTGTTGTCCAGTATGGGTGTGCTGTTTTATCTTATTTGGGATCAATACTGTTTTAGTTTGGGAGGTTCAGGGAGGGGATGAACTTTTGTTTGCGACTACATCTATACGATAACACATCGTACATGATTATAGTGAATAGCATAATTTTGCTGACCTGTTCTCCTTATTCGAGTCTGTGGCAACATGCAAACTGGAAGAGTCGGCATGCACTGCAAAAGCTGGAAGTGCTGTTTGCAAAGCTCCAACTGACCATGTGGGAAGCTGAGGAGAACCTATCAATGTGCGGCTACCATCATCAGGGCTTACACCACTGGACACAGATCCTCCCCAAGTACCGGAGGAGGATTGGGACACAAGTGACGGTGTCGAGCCACCAAGGAGACTGGATAGTTCCGTTAATAATAACACACTCTGCCTTCGTGACTCAGAAGTTGGAGTGTTGCAGAGGGAAGAAGTTTCATTAGGTGCAGCAGGTAGCAAGTGGAAGCGAGCAGTAGGTTTAGAGGGAGGCAGACCCTTAGGATGTGGATAATGAAAAGGGTGAGTGTAAAGCTGGTCTGAGCCACTGGTGTTAGTAGTGTATAAACGGAAGCTACTTGGCTTGGAAGAAGGATAGATGCTGTCCGGTGACCAGACGGTGAATGTTGGACAACGGCTGCATAAAAGCAATAACAGTGTTATAACATTAAAAATACAATAGTACGTATATGCAAGGTTTACTGTTCACTTACTATCAAGCCATTTAGTTAGTCCAAAATTTCAAGGAAACAACTGGTAAGCAGTATTAATAGAGCATAGGTATGCATGCAGTGTTAAAATCATTCTATTAATACAAAACAGCAACATTCTTCACTAAACCAACATGCAGTTATGATGCAAAAGATCATTTTGTCAAAAACACTTACCTGATGTGACCTGATTTTTCTGACTGGGAGTTAATAGATGCATAACCAGAAGCATGTGAACCATGACTTGTGTTGGAGGAGTTTCTGGAATGACCTGGGGCCTCCCCTCCCCAACCTTCACCTTCCTCACTGTCTCCAAACACTTCTGTAAACAAATATGTCATCTGTTATAGTACTCTATTTTTTCAATGTGCAAATAAAATCTGGGCTAATGTGGCTATATAATTTTTACCTTTTCACTCATGAGCCTACCAGTTAATTCACATTAATTAAATGCTTAAGTGAATTTTTTTACTTCTCTTAGCTGGAAATGGAATAGACTCAGAGAGAGAAAGACAGAGTACTACTGTATTAGACACGAGACAATTAAATTCATCATCGTCGTCTATTATCCTTGGATTCTTTTATACCTCAAACAAATTTTTTTTTATTAGCAAAGTTGTGGTATCTGCTAATTTACACAAGATTTACAGAGAATTGTAAGTTTTAAGTCACTTAAAATATTTTATACAATTGACGAGTATATACACTAAGAATGATTATTAAATATTTCATTACATCTCCCTGTGTAATCTCACTGCAGTGTAAAAGTATCTGGCAAGATTAGGTTAGGTTGCAGGTTTAATCATCCTTAGTCAGGATCTTAAAATGGTTCACATTGGCTCCAAACTTTTCTCCAATTTTAAATACACCTAATTGAAACCACATTCTATGGTTATACCACTACAGTATTCAGTACATGCCATCTGTAGGAATGAATACATGAGCTACTAATGAAAGTGAGTGAATGTCATAAAAGGAAACACCTGTACTGTACCCTGAATTCTAAATGACCTCTAAGTAGATGGTGAAATGGTTAGTATGTAAAATTAACCACACATTTCCATTGCAAATAATGCCCCACTAACACTGCCAAACAACTGGCTCAAACCTATCCCTTAGATATGGCTTTTAAGAGCATTATCATCTGAGTTATGGGACTAACACCTCTCTCTGCTTGGTATCATGAAGTACTGTCCATAAATGCTTATTCTCTATAATTGGAATTGAGTTAGTTTATATCATTAATCAGGACTACTGTACTGTATAAGAATAAAGACTTCCTTTTCAAACTCCTGAAAATGTGGCTGAGCAGTTTTGTAGGATAATGACTCCTAAGTGTCCTACAGCTACAGTAATCCGTTAACACAATTGGAAATAAAGTACAGCATTGTAAAAAAAAAGTTGAGTTAAACATTAAATAATAAATAATAAGTTTAAGGGAGATAACATACCGTTGACTTTCTTTTTGAGAGAATCATAACCTGAGGATGTTAATGATGCAAGAGAGCCTGATGTAGGTCTGCTTGGTGGAGCCTCCTCTGCTCCAGTTTCTGTAGGTGGCTGATACCGAGTGCCCCGTGATGGTTGACTGGAACATTAGAATCATTTTAATACAAAGTGATGCATGCAGTGTGAAGTAAGCAAATGTTACAATAATAAAGCTTGAAAAATATAAAGCTAACAGGATCAATTTTAGGGGATAAATCCACTAATCTATCAAAACCTTAATTTTTCAACAGTAAGTCAGTACAGTACTTATACATTTAAGAACTTACATTTGCATAACCCATCATTGTCATAACCAAATACTACACACTCAATTTATTTCCAAGATACTAAATGTCTGTCATGTCACGTCAGGAAACATATAAAAGCACATGTTGGGAAGAGTAAGCATCACACTTTCTAGCACTCCTTCTAAAACAAAAGCCTCAAGATTCCTAATGATTATTGGTGTATATTACAACTTAAATTACTCACACACTTTATTCTATTAACTATACAAAATCGATGGTAATTTTTTCTTCAAGCAGGATAAAAATTGTATCAAGGTAAAACCCTTTTCTAACTTCATCAACTCAATATGGCCTCCTACTAATTACAAACAAACAACTAACAATTAAATAAAAATAAAATTGCCGTCATCACTCCAAGTGGCAACAACTAAGCTCAAGCAGTGAACAGATGTACAGTACACCAGCTGCTGCAGACCTTACTTTATTACACTACAATGCCCTCAAGACAAGATAATAAAACCTACTGTAGTAAAAATTATATCAAACCTTCATGAGCTATTGTATTACTGTATTGATTTAGAATACAGTACAGTACATTCAAACCACAATAAAAATTCTTTTATCGTCTATGTATTGGTGACGTACAGAGATCGACATGCTTACGCTTTAAAGCAAGGATCGCCGGACAATAGTGTCATGTCCACGGTGACTTTCAGCATGGAATTGTGGAGGCGATGTTTGGAATCGTAAGCCTCCAGTAGGTATCTCTGGGAGCCTCCTGATCCAGCAAACTCTGCTAAATTCACATCAGCGTACCCAAGCTTTTGGAATGACTTGCCTCCACGCACCTCCTGTGGATGATATATTATGATTAGACACACCAAGTAAAAATAGTTTGCCATGTGGTATTTCATAAATGTACTGTCTTACCATTCATATGTGCATTACATAAAAATATTATTACACTAACATATTTACCGATACAGTATATACAAATATTGAACAGCCTACCTCCCTATGTGACTATTTCCCCGTGACAAATGGGGATATAAGAACTTCTAAAAGATCATGACTACTGTATGTATTAATATAAAATAGGAGCTGTCCTGTAATCAACGATTAACTGACAAAAAACCCTGAAGGCTTTATTTTTTTCCCTTCCTTCCAACACAACATTAATAAGTAAAATCATGCAGAATTTCATTACAGCAGAGCGAGAGACAGTAATGGTGTACAACCAACCACCACTCTCAAACTCAAACCTATTTAATGGAAACTGGGTAAATTATCCACAACCATTCCTTCATTAAACATAAACATGTACATTATTATGATCATACGGCAGGGTAGTTGAAGCCCGTGTGGAACAAGTGGGGCAGAAATAACTGCATATGGCGAGTGAGCGGCAGCCTCGGAGCCACAAAAACCTATCATTATCAGTCACACTCCCTCAGCACAGGCGCTAACGTTTCCCACGGTTCCTGCACTATGACTGAGCATTTGTCAACTGTGCATTAACTGTGTATATATTAAATTCGTAGATGTGTTAAGCGAATATTGACGTGAAAACGCAAGACCTGAGTTAGACCACAAGAGAGACAGGAGTGACAGAACTAAGCTTCCATAAAGGACTAACACACGATGAGTCCTAGCAGTTCCTTGTACAGTACTGCAACATTCCTACGGGTCGGATACGATCATACAAATTAACTAACCATACTAACAACAGAGAGGTGTTTAGATGAAAGTGAAGATACAAGATAGCTGGGGTAGGAGAGAGTATGGCAAATGGTGGCGAGTGTACAAGGTGATGGACTGGAGACAAAAGTATGAGTGGCGGCTCAGGTGGACGAGCTCCCCCCATCACTGCCACCTGCTTCTACTTCTCCACAGCAACTTTTACTGTCGTTATGATACCGGGCAACGTCTCGAGCACACACCTGTTACACCGCGTTGACAGTATGATGTAAGTGTAGTATACGTGATTATCTTTTTCTTCTTTTTATGAGGTAATAACAGTGCATATACTCTTTAGTTACTCGGGATAGCATCATACACTACAATCTTGAGCAGGCACCTGCCATAATACTTTCCCGCCAAGATATAAATCAATGACGAATCTACTGCATGTTGTCCAGCGGAAACAAAATGTGTCACGCACGAACGTATGTGTGAAGAGAATCGCTGTTATTCGTCAACCCAATACCATTCATATATACTCACTAGCTAGTCTCGCCACCTCTAATGAAATCAATTTTCCTAGAGCTTGATAGAGTTTGGCACTATTTTGCTACAGGTAATAGTATTACTCTGCCAAGGTTTAAATCACACCGTATAGAAGAGCTCCTACACTCCTTTTTAAGTTCGTCTTCAGCGGCCCGCCAGTCTCGACTCGTCACTAATATAACCTCGTGTATTCAGAGACCTTATCTTGACACCACCACAAATTTAAAGGTTGTGATGAACCTTTCCCTCACACTGCACGCAGCTCCTCAGCTTTGTAGAACGGTCATTTAATTATGCAAAAACATGACCAAAAAATTTCATGATATACTCTTATTTAAATTTCAGTTAGTCATTCTTAACATAATTTATCACACTGCGATGATGACTTCTTCAGGCACACTGTCACCAATACTCACTTGTGATGTAATATATATGACGGTCTGGTAAAAAGTAAACCAGGGCTAAAAATTACATAATTTCAGCCATTTTTTTTGTATTTTCAAGTTTTATTTTCTACGTTTATCACAAGACAGACTGACTTGGTTGATCAGGCACGACCATGTTTGTTCCCACTAAAGTCATGGCAAACTTGAAGGTCTTCAAGATTTTAAAAACATTCAGTGATTCAAATGAACTCTGAAATGAATGAACTAACTGTATGTATATATTATGCTAAACAATGCATCAAATATGATTACCTATTTTTGTAACAATTAATGTTGTGGAGTAATTAAATAGTTGTTTCTGTTCCCCCAACCGAAACTAATTAAATAATGTTACATAAAATTTAACAGTGTTGCCTACCGAGAATTCCGGGAAAAATTAACATTGATTCAAAGTTGTATTTTACGTCAACCACAATGCTGGAGGCCTTACAAGGTGATAGGTTAATATGTTTTCACGTACTCCGTGGCACAGTATTATACTCAGGAAATAAGTAGAACAACATGTAATAAATAATTTTCCCAACTAATTGCTTAATTTTTCAACAGGCATAAACTGGAAACATATAAATATTCCTTTCGCTTTAATAAAATACCTTAGAGCCCCCCCTCCATTACTTACCAAGATGTTTAAAGCCTGAATGGCGACTGGACCCACCCAGCACCAGTCCCCCACCACCACCTGCTACCACACGCTCTGCCACCCTCGCCACCTGCCATGCTCCTCTTCACACACACCGCAAGTCTAACTAGTCTCCTTTCATGTATAAAACTCAGAAAAAGATGGAATACAGCTTTGTCGTCATGCAGTAAAAATCAACCAGACTAAACCACTACAATGCATAATTTTATCCATAAACCAAGTATAAAGTTTATAATATCGAATCTACAGGTACGTGGTCTAATTAAAAACATAATTAATACGTTTCAGATGATCAATATACACAACCTACGGGAGAGACACGCTGTAGAATGTCCAGCTTTGAAGATACAAGCAGCAGCAAAACAAACAAACACACACACACACACACAATCTTCTGTGGTTTCCCCTATATAACATGACCAGGTTTTAGAGGTGTAAACTCAGTGATGGCCGAGAGGTCTGACTTTAATATGGAATAATGAGGTCATCAAAATATTTGATGTGCCGTCCTGGACACTAATAACTGAAACCTGTCTGCTTAATCTTTCGGCATTTTGTTACAGTACCAACTGTTATATGTCAGAGTTACAGCATCTATTGTTATTGTCAGAGTTCATGCATTCTTACAGTCAGACTTACAATCGCACTTGGGAGACAACAAAATCACCTTAACTGCCTGAGATAAGGAGAGGGAATTCAGACTAACTCCTTCACCCCCCATTAGGTAACATTGTGCCACATCTCATAACTCTTATTTTAATTTGTCCTCGAGGTCGTCTTTACCAAGTCAGACCCGCGGAGGGACAGAGGGCATTACTGGGATCTCTCAAGGTTACACGGCGTGGGAAAACAATATTCTGTACAGCCATGAAGCTTAACGTAAATACAATGGTAACACGATCGACCACTCGTGCCCTAAGACTAAGTGATCACCATATGAAGCTGTAGCAATGTTAATCGGTAAACTGGGTAGGTAGAAGGACTAGGCAAGGCAGGGAGTGGATGACGCTGTACCATAACTGCGTACATCTACGTATATCAAGGGTTGCGTGCGTCATTGTTACTCGTGTAAATGGTGCGTGTATGGGTGTGCGTGTAGCCATAATTATCTCCAGCGTAGACCACTGTCATTATAACGGGAGGTCATCACAACCTAGGAGCTATGAAACACGCTGAGTTAATAAATGCTCTCAACCACTCTTGCTTTCTCATTAATATTTACCAATCAATCATTATTAAGTTAAACAAGAAGGAGAATACAATAGTCACTTAAAAAGCAATCCATTAATTAAAACTGATTTGATCGAGAAAAAAAAAACTTAATTAACTTCGTCAGCTCAGGTACATTTACGTGGGTACACAATATTCGCAATAGTAAAAACATCTTAGTCGATTCCAGCAATGTCACCTTAAAAATACTAATTTAATCAACACAGTGAACACGAAAGCCAGCTAGTGTTTAGAACTTAAATATATCCTTCAAGAGTGTATTCCATTAACATATTAAACCAATTACCAGTTTTATGTCGTAATCTTTAACTTCCATCAGAGGATCATAGTGCACACAAAACACACAAACAGACAATGTGTGTTTATGTTTAGTCATGTTTACGAGTGAAGGGAATTTTTTTTATAAACATTTAGATAAAACAAAATTACACTTAAGATGTTTTGAACACTTATTAACTCCTGGGAACGATGATGGAAAGGCAGGGAGAAAGGCTATGTTTATTCCCCCGCCAGTCACATGTTGAGTGTACTGTGCTTCAGATGGACTTGTGTAACTGGGAGAAGCAAGTGGTTGTTAAGTGCCTCGTACCGTAAGTGTCTGTATGTATGTAAGTTTACGGTATCAGTTCACCATGTAAACTTTCTTCTCCGTGTTGAAAATATATCCAGTTTATCATATCCTCATCAGACAACACACTGGTAGCTCCTGGCCAGCGTACTGTATGACGCGACACTAGCGCTCTTAATGGGATAAGAAGCGTAATTTTGGTTATTAAGAGTTACTGTAATGAGAGGAGAAGCACTCGGGTCTCACACACACACACACACACACACACACACACACACACACACACACACACACACACCTACATCATTCAGTCTACTACGGTTATGAGTATATTTATCTACTCGAGCAGCTCTACACCCTTGAAGAGAGAGAGAGAGAGAGAGAGAGCATTACTGTTGTCATTGATAGAACATTGAGTGTATCGGTATGCCGGGAGGAAAATACGACGATATATTGATGTATCGACCGAGTTATTATTTTTCTAAAGCCGAGATAAGATTTTTATATAACAAAATTGTTCGAAAGTTGATATTTATTAGGTTTATTTTTTAATCCAAAGTTCTACCAATTATTAATACTTCAACTATAGTGAAACCTCCATGTAACGGATTTCCCTCTTCATATAATCCGTCAGCTGGGGGGTTTCACATATAACAGACACTCGATATAAAGGAATTTCATCTGTATAGTTCGTTAGATGGAAGTTACACATCAAATAGACCCTCGATATAACGGAATTCCCTCTCCATGTAGTCCGTTAAATAGAGGTTATACTGTATTATTATTATTATTACCTGTAGTTCCAACACAGGTACACTAACGAGCTCTCAAACTGATGTACAAAAATGTCAAAGTTTATTTTCTCCTTTAAATCCGACCGTGACCTTGACTAGCTCTGCCCTCGGCCTCTCAGGTAAAAACCATTTCATAAACATTAGTCTCACCTGAGTCAGTTGTGTACATGACAACCTCCCAAACACAAAACGGAAAGTCTGACCCTCAAATTAACAAATAGGAAAGTGTCAGTATCAGTGCTGGATGACATTTCTCGTGGGTAGATTTACAGGAAAAAAATTTAAGTCAATTAAGTTTAAAGGGTGATACTATAACAGCGTGTGGTCTACAGGTTATTTAGGTCAGGTCAGGCTAATGGTATTTTGTAGACCGCACGCTCTTTTGAAGCCAGGAGGTTGTTCACATTGTTTATACTGAAGCCGCTTAAATATATATACTGCAGCAGCCCCGAGGTCCATTACTCTCTTAGCCATTATGGTGAAGGAAAACGACCACCACAATAGATGGTGTAACTGTAGAAAATCTTCATGACCTTGTAGGATCTTACATCTGATGTTTACTGTAGTAGACCTGACCATTTTGTAGTAATAGGTAAACTTAAACGGCATGATGCCTAAAACCTGTAGTGTTAATCTGTTTTGTTAATATTATTGTCTTGTTTGGCACACAGTTAATACCTGATTGTTAATGTCGTTAATATTAATTTCACTTTACTAATCAAACAATACTTCAGTTTGAAATATAAACACAAGACTGACCTTATTTTCTTGAGTGAATAAAATATGAAGTGACGAGAAGGAAAACCAACCTGGAATTAAACACTCCTTATTTTTTTTAGGTAAATATTATTAGTTCCAGGTGGTGGCAGGTGCGTACCCAAGGTGGTGTGGGTTGGGGGGGGGGTGGTCTTTCTCTCATTAGGGGCTCCAAGGGGTGGGGAGGTTGTGTTTAAAAAAGGTGTTTACTTATGACCCACATGTTAGGGTTCCGACACTCACGCTACCCCAGGTTAGGCCTCAATGGGGACTCTATCGGCACTCCACTAACAAGGCCATTCTCCACTACTGTTTAATTCCACCTCTCCCATAACACACTGTGGAGAATGTGTCTCAACCCGCCATTGGAATAAAAAATAATATGGTCAAGTAGGAATTAGTCTTGAAAAATACTGTAACTAAACTGATCTATGTAATGTTCAGTCATGAGTATTATGGTACAGTTGGTTCACCTGTAGACCCCATGTGCCACTTCAGGACCAGTTCCTCGCCCTCCAGTGTTACATTAAACTCCTAAAACAGTTCGCCGCATTAATTTTCAGTTCAAGGACAAACAAGTTTTTTTGATCCCATAATGTCTTGAGAACTATTGTTTTCATTACGATTTCGTCCAGAATATCACCATACTGCTTCGAGGTCTGGTATAAAACGGTTGTCAATCTTTCACGCAATTTTTTCTGGTGAAAGCTTTATAAAACCTCCCTGTGCTACTAAACCCTTCAGCCTAGTCTATCAACCACTACGTCGTAAAGCACTAAGCTATCACTCAGAAAATCCTGCCAGTGGTTGTTAATCTATTGCTCTATTAGATTCTATATTAGTTTTAATAAATATTGAACCTTTAACAACGTATCCGCACCAAGTTCCCACAACAGTGAAGTAAGTTAACCAGAGGGCCATCCAACCACACGGACTTAACCTCCCCTACACAACACCTCAAGATTATACAACCCATCACGGGAACAAACCACCAGCCTGAGACACCGGGGGTTACACACAGGCCTTTCCTTCCAGCCTTTGACGAGCACTCATCCCCAACACCCGCCATTGAGCTATGTCTACTGACCCGAGAGAGGACTATTGACAAGAAAGACGAACTGCACTTTCACACCAAGGGTTCTGTGTACAAGTCTTGCAACATAACTAACTTAAAGGCTCATACAATACTTATTTGTTGTCCAGAGCGCGGAGGAGAGTTCCGGAAAGTGAGAGTGAGTGTGTGTGTGTGTGTGTTTCTCGGGGAGTAAGTGTAAATATATCTCGTGAGGTGCATGTGACAGGACGATCTACTCCCACTGAAATAAAACGGTAATGGACGATACAGCACCTGCCTGACGGAGACGCGACACATGCACGAGTCCAGCTCCCCCGTGGAGGCGTTGGCGGTCATCTTGCAGGTAAAGGTGAAGCGACTGTCCCACCGCACCGCGTGACCCGACACCTGTATCCTGTAAACAAACACAAAAGCATTATCAGTCACGTCTCTATATAAACAACACACACACACACACACACACACACACGTACGTTTCACTTAAAAGTTCTGTACAATGAAATAAAAATCTAATGCATCAAAATTGGAATACATTAATGAACACAAATTGTAATCTACTGTCAAATTACACCCTATACTTAACATGTTTTAAGAGACATAGGGAGAGACTGTAGAATGTTGTTGTTTACATTCAAGAGACGAACAAACACACCTGGATGACGTATTAGGAGAGACGTATACTGTATCTCCTGCACGTCCACCACTTTACCTCGACAAATGGAAATTAATCTGAGTAAAGATGAAGACAAAAATGGAGATGACAAGGAAGAAGAAGAAGACAAAGAGGGAGAAGACGAAGAAGAGGACAAAGGGGAGAGGAGGACAGTTATGAGGAGTGAGAGGGAGTGTCTAGATAACAGTACCAGTCAGGGAGAGGAAGGACACACGCGGGAGAATTATTAAACTGCCTCCATGATACGACGACCACAAACAACAGAGCAGGTTCGTCTCTTTCTCCAGATCTATCCGGATGCTCACCTTGACGCCGGGCAGTGTACAGTAATTAGCTCTTTCTTTACTTCAAAACGGTGAGGTAACAGTAAGGCAGGTAGCAGTCAGGAGTTGATCAGATGATGGAAGGTCAAGTGAGGTTGGAGGTCAGGTGGGAGAAAAGTCAGGTCACGTGTGTTGGTGGAGGAGGAGGGGGGTATGAGGAACAAGTAGTGGTGATTGTGAGGTATGCGGGAGTGATAGCCACGTCCGTACCTCCACGTGGGTCAGTTCTGATAGACCACCTCCCACCCTCCTCCCTCGTGTTACTGACAACAGAGCCTACACCAGCACTCATCTCCACCTTGCTACGACTCCTGTAGCTAATTATATGGTAAAACCTTGTGCCGGTGAGTGCTTGTGGTTCATTAAAATTACAAAAGGTGACAACAACAGCAATAACAGGAACAGCTGGTCTTTAGATGGAACACGACACTAAACTGCAGCAGCTGGCCCCGCCCACCTGGGAGAGCCACCTTGGCACCTTCCGCTCCCCCTTGTTGCTCCCCATTAAGGGGTTAACACGTGTCTTCAAAGAACCAATTTCCTGCCTCACCTCCACCGCCCCCACCACCTCTCCCAGCTGGCCCTCATCCGGCACCCCCCCCCCTTCACTCGACATCCTCCCTCACCCGCCACCCTCCCTGCCTCACCTGGTACTTTTCCTCACCCAACATCTTTCCTCTCTGACAAACCTGACATGTTTCCTCCCTCACCCGGCACCCACCCTCCCTCACCCGGCACCCACCCTCCCACATCCGGCACCCACCCTCCCTCACCCGGTAACCACTCTCCCACATCCGGGGCACCCGTCCTCCCTGACCCTGTACCCTCCCTCATCATAAACAAGGGACACTAACACCTCGTGGGAGGGAGTTAGTGAGGGTGAAGACCGCAGTGCGGGCGGTGACCAAACAGTTGGCTCCCGCTACACCGTTAATATCCGTCCAATCAATAGAGACCCTACGTCTTCCTCCCTCTCTCTACTCCCTCGACCGCCCACTCCCACCCTCCACCGCCCACATCAACCCTCGACCACCCATTTCAACCCCCTGACTGCCCATTCCCATTCGCTCACTCTCACCTCAGACCACCCACACCCAGTGGGAAGGTATGATGGGCAAGCAGGAAGGTTAAGCAAGGTGGGTAGGTAGAATAGGCAAGTAAGTTAGGGTAGATAGTGTAGGCAAGCAGGTTAGGGTAAGCAGGGTGAGTAGGTAGAGTTGACAAGTAGGCACGGTAAGCAGGGGGCAGGCAGGCAGGCAGACGGGGAGAGGACACAAGAGAGAGCGATGTGTTGTGGCAGGGAGAGACGTCTGCATCCGGGGTGTGAAGGGCAGACCTGGTGGCGGGTAGAGCCAGGGCAGGTGGGCAGGGCAGAGGGGACAGTTAAGGTAAGGGCTGAGGCGGGAAGGTAAGGTAAGGGCTGGGGCGGAGTAATAAAACAGTGTACAAGGTTGACCGCTAATAGGAGAGAGGTTCCACAGTTATACATAATGTTCCATAAATAACCAGGATGCTACAGATGCTACAGGAATACCTAAATGATCCTACAGACATACAGGACAACCCCCTACACACACAAACCTAACTTTTCACACTAAATAAGACACTGGCCATAAACAGCATAGCCAAGCCTGAAATTTTGTCAAGGTGTTGTTTACATTATCACCTTTACCTCTGACCAAGAACTTTATTAGCCACTGTCCAGTAACCTGTAACTGTTATCTTTGACCACAGTTATATCATATCGTTTTTTAGTGAGTAGCGTTTAATCCATATGTTAAGTTTCATTAAAATTGGTTCTGCCGTTTTCCGAAATAGTGTGCGTTCACGTCGACACAAACACAGTTACTGATGAATTTTAACAATGATTTACTGAGAGAGAGAGAGAGAGATTGTCGACCCCCCCCCCCCCGCCCAGGACGCTTGCACCGGTCAGAGGATCCCGCCCACGCCCCCTCAATGGTACATCCGGGCAACATGGCCTCCCATCCCTACCCTCTACCCTAATGTACTTCACCACCACCACCACCGCCGCCGCCGCCTCCTCATCCTCCCACACCAACTCTGGTTAAATACGAAATAAATTCTTTATACGGAGGACATTAATACACCTGTCATTTTTGGGGAGACGCAGGAGACTTTAAGTGTGAGTGAGGGAGGAGTAATAGTGTGGGTGGAGGCAGTGTGGGTGGTAGCGCGGGTAGAGAGAGAGAGGGAGGAAGTGTGGCAGGTGGGCTGGGACGTCGGGTCACCTCAACAAGTGAGCAAGAGGGCCGTGGGAGCCACAACTTGCCACATTACCCGCACTCATCATCACTTGTGGCGTGTACCTCAGGGGGTCAGGGAACTCGTCTACTCTCTCTCTCTCACTTTCTCTCTCTTTCTCTCTCTCCAATAATAACTGATAACACGAAACTATCCAATTACGAGAAAATCACCCTAAATCTGTGTGAAAATTGAGGGTATTAAGAGGAATGATTATGTGTAGGTGGAAGGGCTCTGACATAAGTGTATCTTGGAATTAGCAAACACCAGTGTGGCCCCCCCTGACTACACTACACCTCTTACCACAACCCTCTCGTAACACACCCAGCAATCACCATCCTCCCACACTAACACCACCCTACCTATCACCATCCTCTACACCACCCCACCAACCATCCCTCCTCACAAGGCTTACACCACCACACACTTGCCTTGCCAAATTAAGCCGCACCATCACCACCACCACCACCACCACTTCTAAAACATTCACAGGGTAATACCTGGACACATCTACACACACTAATTCACTCGGTTCAAGGTGTTTCTCCCGGACTCCTTACGCTTGTTTCATTGTGTTTTGCGTTGTGTATCGGAAGCCTTCACCGTCGCGTAAAAGTTTCTCATTTCATACAACTCTTCATCGAAACACTGCATTATGTTCCATGAGATTTAATTATTTCTACTGAAGGACTAGAGATGTGTGGGTCTCTATGTTTTTAAGTTCATATGTGTGTGTGTGTGTGTGTGTGTGTGGTCATCAGCAGCGGTGGTGTGGTGGCTTGGTAGTGAGGGTCGTGTTACACAGCTGCCCGGCCATCATCATCATGTGACCAGCTTGTCCTTGGTGAAAGATCTGCTTGTCCCTCAACACACACCCCCGCCTATCACAGTCCCACTCGTCCAAGAAATAATACAGGAGCTTCGTCTTAGAAATCACGTCGCAATAACGCTTAAAAATCCTCCTCGCAATCACTTATTATCTGTTAAAATCCATAAATAACAATCACTCCTATACACTATTATATACATATCTACTAGTAATCTATCATTCATATTCCAACTAGTAACTCTAAAACAACCTTCACGACCCCAATTCCCACCTATCCTAGCCTGACCCAATCTCTGCTGGTGCCAATATTCACATGCGCTACAACCATCATGTCATCTCTCTCTCTCTCTCTCTCTCTCTCTCTCTCTCTACATGTGTGCCAGTTCTCACCACTACTGTCAATATTTGTACCTTTCCCCACCTGTTCTACTACAATTACCTGGGTCATTGCGCTATACGTGTGTCGACCCCCCCTACTTATATCAACCAACTCTCACCTGTGTCAACCAGTTCCAACCATTCTCCCACCTGTGTCAACCAGTCTCCCACCTGTGTCAACCAGTACCAACCATTCTCCCACCTGTGTCAACCTGTGCTAACCATTCTCCCACCTGTGTCAACCAGTACCAACCATTCTCCCACCTGTGTCAACCAGTACCAACCATTCTCCCACCTGTGTCAACCAGTACCAACCATTCTCCCACCTGTCAACCAGTCAACCAGTACCAACCATTCTCCCACCTGTGTCAACCAGTGCCAACCATTCTCCCACCTGTGTCAACCAGTACCAACCATTCTCCCACCTGTGTCAACCAGTACCAACCATTCTCCCACCTGTGTCAACCAGTACCAACCATTCTCCCACCTGTGTCAACCAGTACCAACCATTCTCCCATCTGTGTCAACCTGTGCTAACCATTCTCCCACCAGTACCAACCAAAACCCCCGTAGAGCCAAACTTAGGTCAATGCCCCTTCACCGCCTTCCCCGTAGGTACCATTCCCACAGACTCAAGGGGGAACTAGACACGTGCGTCGCCTCTCAACCAGTCGAGAGAGGGAAGGGGTGGAGTTATTTCAGGGTCTTCACATGTGGTAGTGGTGGTAGGGGGCGAGACTACAGGAGTGGAGGGAGAGAGCTTCTTTAGCTACAGTTTCCTTGTGGCAGTGGCTTACTTCCCTCTACACAGTCTACAGTCACCGTTACTATTGGCTTAAGTATCATATCTTATAATGCTGTTCTGTAGGTGTGTTAAGAGTCACTACCTGTCAAATATTAAGTCAGACTTAGACGGTATCTCTCACTTAAAACTTTAATCCCATCTCGCTAAACTATGACCAGCCTCTGACGTGTTCTTTTGTGTATAATGGCGTCGTTCAAATTCTCCACCCTTCAATGTTTACCCACCACAATGCATTGACTCAAATACTTTTTTTTAACACTAACATACAAATGCATGTTCTAGTTACAAGCACGAAGACCAGATCTATATTAAAGATTATCACTAATTATTATTTCAGCTTAGAATTTTTGCTCACAGAATTACGTGTACACAAACTCACTGGATATATCAAGGGCGACCTCACCTAGATATGACGATAGCAAACTACGCGGACATCAAAGGTGATACCCTTTATATTAATCAGGTAAATTATCAGTAAATATGTGGAATTTCAGGTATATCAATCAGTTAATATATACTGTATATATTTTTTTTTTCATGGACGAATTTAATTTATTCTTTTTAAATACATTTGATAGAGTTATGAAGGAGACTTTATAGGCTTCAGGGGTCGTGAAATTAAGGGAATATTAGGGAAGACTTACCTGTTGGGGGAAGATCTACTACCTGTTGGGGAAAGATCTACCTGTTGGGGGAAAGACCTACTACCTGTTGGGGGAAAGACCTACTACCTGTTGGGGGAAAGACCTACTACCTGTTGGGGGAAAGACCTACTACCTCTTGGGGGAAAGACCTACTACCTCTTGGGGGAAAGACAACCATCCAAGTAACACAGTGTAGACAATTACCAATCGCATTAATGGCCGTTGCTGCTGTAATTATCGCCGACATAAGCAGGTGAGAGAACTACAAATGCCAGCAGCAGCATTTAGGACAGCGAGATAAGCATTACATCCTGCTGGCCGCTGTGGTTATCACTTGACCCAATACTGCACCTGTCAGCACACCTTTGAAGACATCACCAGAGAATTAAGCAGGTGAATATTTCTTGGTAGCGTCGTTTTTTAATCTCTCTCTCTCTCTCTCTCTCTCTCTCTCTCTCTCTCTCTCTCTCTCTCTCTCTCTCTCTCTCTCTCTCTCTCTCTCTCTCTCTCTCATAAACACCTGAACTTTAATTACCACCTCCAAGACAAAAATTACCATACTAGTCATGCCACCAATACTAATGTTAGGAGCCCTACAATTCACTCTCGACCTATAATGTAAACTATATACCGTATAATTTATGCAGCAGGGTAAGGCATAGTAAGGTCAAATGCCTCACAAGACAAATGACCTTACAACTGTATGTAATAACACTCCTCCGTCCCCCATCTACAGTGTGTATGAAGCCTCACAAGATACATAAACTAACCTAACCTTACTTAACCTACATAAACCTAACGTAACCTAGCCAACGTAAACCTAGCCTACGCAAACCTAGCCTAACCATCAGCCTGTACAACACTGTTTCAGGTAAGGCGACAGGCCATAGTCTTCGTTGACCTTTCCACCTGCCACACCCATTAAACATCACCATCCACTTGGGAAACAGCTCAATGCATCTATTTCACCAGTTCTCATCCCAAGGTTTTCACCCCATGCACGAAAACAGAGGATTATTATTATTATTATTATTATTATTATTATTATTATTATTACTATAATTATTATTATTTTTCTCACTTGTCATTATATAACTGGTGTAGCTATCACAGTCAACAACTGTAGCTTTCCCTCAGTGCCACAGTCACCCATTCCCAGCCACCTCACGCACCTCCTGGCCATCATCAACATTAAATAACCGCGGTGACGGTACACGACCCTGCGGCACCCACCCTCACAGTCGTTATAACAGAGATTTCTCTTGTATTAGATCAGGTGTCAACAGTGTTGGTAGGCAAAGGTAAATATACTGTTAATACCGGTTATGTAATGTAGATTTATTAGGGTCTCACACACACACGAGATTGTGCACCCAGAGCAAGCAGGTGTATGCAATTGAAATTTGTCAAATAACTGTGTGTGTCGAGTAAAGCTCAGTGTTGCTGATTGGCCTTTTGGTGACAGTCGTGTAAAGAAGAAAAATCTCTCGAACAAACTTGCAGTGAATAGCTCGACACAAATGGCTGGGAGTGCAAACTTTAGCGTCAATTGATTCTATGATTCTGGTGCAGTCGTAAACATGTTTTTTTTGCACTTGGTTGTTGCGGAAACCACAGTATATTTTTTTACGAGAATTTGTCATATGAAAAACACGTTGAAAGATTAACTACAAATTGACGAGCAACTTGAAATGGCGACGGAGGGACGATACATACTGACCTCGCCGGACTGTCGCAAATTCAATTATATCTTCAGCCTGGTTAACTAACGGAATTTTTATTTAATCTGTGAGGAAACGTAATTAATTCTATGTGTTAATCAAGAGTGAGGTCGTCGGAGGTAAGACACGACAAACATCCAGCCAGCCTCGAGGATCCACCTCACCTGGAAGCCACCAAGAGAGAGAGAGAGAGCGAGAGAGAGAGAGAGGGAGAGAGGAATCATGTACAGAAGAAAAAACTTGAAGGTTAAACTAAACATTCCATCAGTTAACTTTGTAAAATACACACACACACACACACACACATATATATATATATATATATATATATATATATATATATATATATATATATATATATATATATATAGAGGGTTGGAGAAGATTATTAAGGGTTGGGGAAACTATTGATGGTTTGGGAGGACTATGGGGGGTTGGGGAAGCCTATGGGGGGTTGGGGAGACTATGGAGGATTGGGGAGACTATGGAGGGTTGGGGAGACTATGGAGGGTTGGGGAGGACTATGGAGGGTTAGGGAAGATTACTTGGGAAGGAGCAGTACTATTTATGATTTGGGAAGGATTGGGGGAAGGTTGGGGAGGATAATAGTGTAAATTTTGAGGTTTTTTATTCATATGAAAATCGAAAGAGAGAATGGAAGGTGGGAGGTAATAGCGACCCACTGTCCTACAGCGTGTACTGAACCAAGTCATCAACAGCAACTCATAATAAAAGTTGTTGTGCTGAACACTAGCTATATGACGTCACAGTTGGAGGGTAACTGTGATTGGTTGTTGAGCTGCACAGTGGTGACGTCATCCAAAATGGCGGTCATGAGATCACCCCCCACTTATGAGTTACTGTTGAGGATTTTGTAGTCCAGTGCATCAATAGTACATCTCTCGGAGAATATATAAAGAAAATGTTAATGTTTCGTGCTTTATATGATAAGGATTTAGTTTCTTCCATCAGATATATTTTTTTTCACTTGTATTATTGACTTAATGATTGATAATGAAGTGTTACTTATTAATAATAGTATGCAGGGTTATTATTATTAAGGGTTGGGGAGAACTTCGTCAGGTAGAGAGAGAGAGAGTATACAGTACCTCAAAAATGGTTAGGTTAATATTTGGGACGGTCAGCTGCACCTTGCGGGCCCTCACCCCTGTTATACTCTTACGTGACCTCTCTTCCTGACTCCTGCTTGACCCCAGATGCTGTTCCTCCTCCTGCTTGACCCTCTTCCTCCCTTCCGTCACCCCAGTTGGCAGCGGCGAACAACACAACGCGGTCGCCTTTAACGTATTCAGGGGTCGCCTCAGACTCTACACGGCACGGCATATAAAATACAGTTGGAGTCCGCCCTCTCTCGCAGCCACTGGGTCCACCAACACGACAAATTAATCTCCACCATCACCTCCACCCAGTCCCACCCTTCCATCACCCCCACCCCCCACCACCACCACCCAGTCCCACCCTTCCATCCCACCTTCCATCACCCCACCCCCCCACCACCACCCAGTCTCACCCTTCCATCCACCCCCCACCCAGTCCCACCCTTCCATCACCCGACACCAAAATAGAGGCGTTATTTTATCATTCTTCCATCACGTAACATTAAAAAACACGTTATATTTTTTCCATTGTTCCACCGCCTGACAACAAAAGCGCCACGTTTATTTTTTTATACCATTAAACAAAGCACACGGAAAAATACTCCTAAAAATTATATTATCAGCTCGACCTATTTTTTTTTTTTTTTTTTGTTAGACATGGAAGAAAAACATTTTTTTTTTTAATAATTGTTCCGTGCGGGAGAGGAACAAAGGGGTAGGAGAGGGAGGGTGAGGACACGACACACTGAGGGAAGACAAAATAACACCCGCTGCGTCTCATCTGTACAATGACTCCTCTCTCGTGCATGACCTCCTAACTTCAAACTCTAAAAAACAACAAATTATTTCCCAAAACACAACATAAACTATAACCTTTCAACCAATCCTTAAATATATAAGAATAACTCGAACCAAGTTAAACAAAGACTCGCAAATCACTAGGGAAAGACGCCTCAACTATGTATTATGACTGACAATGACAGGTGACAAACGTATATTTTTTTTTCTAATAAGCACACCACAAAGTAGATAATGTCCACTAAAACACAACTCAGACGAATCAATACACACAACCTATGAACTTAACATTATTGTGGTCATTAAGTCTTTTTTCTGAGTGACCAGTGAGTGTCCAGTGCCGCGTGGAGCAAGAACAGCAGGAGTGACAGAAAATCTCTCTCTCTCTCTCTCTCTCTCTCTCTCTCTCTCTCTCTCTCTCTCTCTCTCTCTCTCTCTCTATAAAGCTGAACACACTTTCAACCCAAGAGACGCAAGCTTGGGATAACGATCTCTCACCTCCATGAATAATATACAAAAGAAATTTAAGGCCTCAGAGGACACACACACACACACACCGTAATTGATATATTCCAAGAGAGAGAGAGAGAGAGAGAGAGAGAGACGTCAGAACAACCAACAGAAGGTAAACAAACCGTAACTACCTACACCAAACATGACCCAACACCCAATCCAAGAGGTGTCCTAAGTTACCAGGAGAGACATTCTTAACACAGCGACAAAGCACTTGGCATCCTACACTGGGGAGGGGGGGGTCAAGTGCCAGAACCACACAATTGTCTAGTTTGATGGAGATTTTCTGTGAGGATGAAAGAGAATAAGTTTTCCTCCTCATAAAAAACCAGGGTGGAGTGTGGCCCGCGCCTCAGTTTGGTCACACTCGCTAGGGAAACATTGAAGTCCATCGTCACCAGGATGCCATGAATATTATACGATCATTCTTAAACAAATTCTTGTATTCATAACCTTTACATTTTACTAACAATCTGTACAAAAGAAAACAAACAGAAACCAACGGGAAACAAATATTAAAGCAGATAAATGACTGAAATAACTGACCTGACTATTGTAAATTCTATATGAACTCGTATGTAAATCTGACACTGCCACGAGTTGACTGAGGGAGAAAGAGTACTCGACAACATGGTGATAGTTGAGTGAGGGAAGTGAGGGTCATGTGATGCAGCTGGGGCGGGTTAAAGGAGAGATATGAACAGTAGGAGTCAGCCACGGCAAGGCAGGCAGCACGCACGCACGCACGCACACACGCACACACACACACTATACAAGTTCCATGTGTACTAATATCTACCAAGTATCGTATCTGAGATCTAACAAGACACCCAAGGGACGCACTTTGTCACACACTCACCCATACAAACACTCAGACGTGCTATGACACACACTCACTCACTCAGACTTAACATTGTCTCCGGGGTGCTACTCGATACGTTATCTCGATGCATTATCTACAGTACACGAGGGGTGAGCCGTACCCCAGGTAAAAGTTCACCTGTGTGTAGCGAATGCCCAGGTAGTCAAGCCCCAGGGGTGGAGGTGTATATGCCACGATCCTCTTCAATTACCTGGTGACCTAAAACCATTAATCGGCTTGGAGGGATGATCCACAGGAGATGTAATGGTTGACTTTGAAGGTGATACTCCAAAGCTATGTGGGGGGTGAGAACATCAGGAGGGGAGCATTATCAACAGAGAGGGGGGGAGGGGTAATATTCAAGGGGCAATTCTCTCTCACTATCAGAGGGGGCGGCCGATGATCCTCCTTGACACACTCCCCCACTGATAACTTAACCCTCAACCCGTCACTAAAGTATTTCCTCCTGTGATAGCTACCGTGCTCACACCTCACACCATCTTCACTATTATCACATCACTACTATCACCATTACACCCCCACGACCTCACCACACCACCAGTAAGCATAGATCACACCTCTTAACTCCGCGTTCCTCCTAAACACAGTAACCTCGACACAGTTCCACTCTTGAAGACATACAACACGAGGAATGATAACGCACTGTGATATGATTGACAGGAATACGTCACACACGATCACTGTTTGTTACCTGACCATTACAAGACCTTCAGATGAATGCGGCGCTCATCTGTACCCGCCAGGAGGAATATGCCGAGCTGGGGGGGCTAAGGCAGGAGCAGAGAGAGAGAGAGACCTCAGCAGGAGAGCCGTGACCTTGTCGTCGGTAATAGCATGAGTCTCTGCAGGTGCTGGAGGGACAGGCTCTTCTCCCTCACTAACTCCTCCCCCCCCCCCATGCCTTTCCCTCACTCCTTCCCACAACACGAGGGGATGGGGGGGGGGGCTTATTTTGGTTAACAGTTACCTATTTAATGTATTAGGTATGATGTAACGACTGTCATTCAACCTTCAGGATATCTTAAGGTTAATCAAATGTTTCCCGGTATATTTTGTACATAAACATCCTGTGTGTGTGTGTGTGGTTGATTCTTCTTTTCAAGCACATTTAAAAAGGTTTAAATCGTAACTAATCTGCCATAAAGGCGAGTCATAATGTGTTCTAAATGTACTTAATAAAGAACTAGAGAGAGAGAGAGCGAGGTGTGAAGTTCTCGCTACTACTACTACTCCCTCACATAGCTGAGGTTGGGTACAGCTTTTGGCGTGGCGACCTTGAGCCTGGCCTCCTACCCACACCCATACACACCCACCTCCTTACTTCCTATCACACACAATCTTCACTCGTTTACCCTGCACCCAGAGGAGGAGGAGGAGGAGAGTGGCAGTGTTTATATGAACCTTTAGTGGAAGATACAAGTTGTCATTACCCATTAAAAAAAAAAAATAAACCCCGACTCTTACGCCACCATACAGTATCCCTTTTAAGACCTGTGGAACTAAAACTACACTGTGTTATGTCAAGTCCGGTTCGCTCTGGTTAGGTTAAGTTGGATTTGGTTAGGTTAGGTTAAAAAACATACCAAATTCAATGTTTTTGTTTGGGCTTACGTATAGTTAGTATGTACACGTATTACACCACAAGATCACCTAACCACCTCGCCTCACCTCACCCCACCCCCCCCTCACCCTAAAACCTCTCTCACCTGTTGGGTTATCTTCTTAATAATAACAAACAATGTAATCATATCAGGTGATCTTGTTATCTATAAATAACAATAATCTCTCAACACCCAGGAACGGGAGAGGATTAAGCCGTGTGCCCACTCGCTAGCTAGTCGGCCCACTGACTAGCTACTGACTCCACTCACTAGCTACTCAGCCCACTCACTTGCTGCTGGCTGACGAGAGGACAACTTGACTGATTAGCTGTCAGTTCTCTGCTAAGACTGACAATAAGGACAGTAATCAGTCCATCTCTACTGACAGGCTAAAAGCTCATCACATCTTTACTATTTTCGTAACGTTATGTTGTTTAAAGAACCACGTACGTGTGTTTCATTTAACTGAATCAGGTGACGTCAATTCAGAGGCAATACTCATATGTTTTATTAACCACAAACTAGGAGCCACAACCACACACTAGCACACACCACAACCACACTAGTAACCACAACCACCACCCCCCCCCCCACACATACATACTAGTAACCTGCCATGTATAATACGGAGATTAACCTTGTAACCAACTTCATAATAAATATAATCCAGTGAGATAACGGCGCTCACACACACACACACACACACACACGGTACTAAAGTGACTGACAAACACACACTATGACGCTCACAATACAAGATGATAAATAATCCTAGCTACCGAGAAGAAGAAAAGGAAAGCCAACCACAGTGCACAGCTGCTCCCAAGATATACCAAGCAGCTTATTGTGTCTGGTTTAACGAGAACTAGTGTTTCCGGATCAGGTTACACTTGTGGGCGGCAGCGGAGGAAGGAAGGAGGAGGAGGAGGAAGAGGGAAAAGGAAGGAGAAGGAAGGAGGAAGAGGGAAAAGGAAGGAGAAGAAAAGGAAGGAGAAGAAAAGGGGAGGAGGAGGAGGAGGACGGGGGTATAGGAGAAGGAAGGGGAAGGAAGAGAGGAGGTAGAGGGAAGGGAAAGGGGGAAGAAGAGGAGGAAGGAAGAGGGAGGAGAGGAAAGAAGAGCAAAAATTATACCGAGAAGAAGGAAACAAAGGGAGTGAGGGAGAAGATAAGAACAACAACAACAACACTAGTCTCTTGTCTGTAGCTAGTAACACACACACACACACACACACACACACACACACACAATCAGTAACCCGAACACGTACACAAATATAAAACAAACCAATGTATTTTTTTTTTAGAGGAGGAGGAAGGAAGGAGAGTGATAAGACTTGGTTATAGAGAGACGGACAACTTCCTTCACACTCCCACACGTTACTAGGCTGTGGGGGAAGGTTTTCAGTATTCAATAACCCCCTTTGTTGTACCCAGTGAGTGTCTGTTTGTGTCTCAGGGTCATCGTACTTAGTTGATAGTATACGTCGTTTGTGAGGTGTGAAGTCAATCCTTTCCCCGATGTTCTAAGGTTCTGTCATCTTCCTTAAGTCCTAACACTACTTTTAACCATTTACATGAAGCTGACGACTCTCTGGATGTGTGTTTTAGTTTCCTATATATAGAAAAGCTGGGTTAAAGTTTACACTATCTTCTTGTAAACTCGACCAAGAAGTGCTGCTAATATTTACAAGATCAATCCGGTGTGTGTGTGTGTGTGTGTGTGTGTACTGCTGACAGGTTATAATAGACTGTGTAAGCCTGTGACATACACCATCACACTGGCTGGCTCTCCCGACCCTCCCACCACAACTATGCAACTTGGACGAGGAAGAACACGGTCCTGTCGAGTAGTAAACAAGGTCATGTCAAGTACCAGTGTTGTTGTTGTGAGTCGTTGTTGTTGTTGTGGTGGTGGTTGTTTTCCAGCACCCGTGGAGCGTCAAGCGTCAGTCAGGCCGTGAAGCTGTGGTGTGGCACTACGTAATTAACTTAAGAGAACGCCTTACTGTTGGTTCCATGAGCCTCCAACACAACCTAGGCTACCACATGTGTTTCCCTTCTCCTCTCCCACCCCCACACACAACCTACCACATGTCCCCCCCTCCTCTCCCACCCCCACATGACCTACCACATGTCCCCCCCTCTCCCACCCCCACATAACCTACCATGCTTCTCCTCCCACCCCACACAGCCACATGTCCCTCTCTCCTCACATAACCACAGTCCTCCCCGCACCCTGCTAACCTGGCTGCTCTCCCAGTCATCGCCCACTGGCCAGGTTCCTGCTCCCACCTTCCATAGCTGTAATCACAGAAACCTTTCTGTCTGTCCGCCTTCCACGCTGCAGTAAACTCAACGAGAGCTTCAAACATCACTGCAAGTCTAAAGTCGCAATGCTGCAGTTCGTCAAAGTCTGAGTATATCATGGTGAAGTCCAAGTCCATGAAAGCTAGACAGAAGTCCGGACTCTAGGACAATAACACAGCCTGGTGCACAAAACGACCATTATCTCCGCTTTAATACCACCATCTACAGTACACCACGACTCTTCCACTACACTTACACCCTCTCTCCTCTACAACACTTACACCCTGTCAAGCTCCTGTTAAAGTATCCAGTGCGTCTGTACCTTTCTCTGGTGTGATGAACTGTTCCCATACTAAACTTATTCATTCATCTGGCCTCACCCTACAGAGAGAAACTAAAGTAGACGTTAGTGGAGACAAATTCATTTCCCAAAGTCTCTGGATGTTTGAATCTTGTCCATTGTTAATCTATTTCATGTGAACCAGATCTTATGGGAAAGCTTTACAATACCGGGGAGTAGATATGACTATAATGACAGTCTTCTTGGGAACATATAGATGGTAATACTTGGTAAATTATTGAGGATGAAATTCAGAAGTTTCTCTTGTTGTGGAGTTAGAGTACCTCCTGACCCTCACCTGTCTGCCTCACCTTACACCACCAACCTCTCACCTTCGCAAACAATTATTTCCGTTTTAAGTTACTTTTATGATGATGGCCTCAGGTATTATAAAGTTAATTAAACACTGCTCTCTACCTTACAAGTATGTTTATTACTTAAATTCCCTGAAAATACAATGTTTATCTTATCCTTTAGCTCTTTCTTGCGGCTGTAGTCTGTTGCTTGGTGTGAGTCGGCCTCGTGACAGTCGCCAGCACCAACACAGTAATTGATTATATAACCCCCAGCCATTTCTCCTCCACCTCCAGTATCAATAATGTACCGAGAGCCCCCACACCCACCCCTCTCCCAACACCAAGGAGTAAGTCGTCACTGGTACATGATCAATAGTTACCTGACCCTCTGGAAGGTAAAAGTCACACAGAATATTTACGACATACCGGGTAGGGCGTGTCGGGTGGTGGGTCGTGAAGAGAAACACTCAGTCATTCTAAGGCAGCACACGTTGCTCTCCATACCTTTATCAGTGTTAAGCTCTCTCTCTCTCATATAACATACACCATCAGGTTAGTCTAACATAACCCACTTGTTTACCTTTATACTCCATGTCTTTCAATTATAACACTGGATAACACTCACACAGGGCGCCCCGGGGGTCTGGTCACTCTCGAGGGTTCACAGTCTCACACGTCGAGAAAATTCTTACGTTTATAATATCATTAAATGTTGTTTACCAGTAACCCTTGTCACCCCGGGTCTTGTATTCACGTCATACACACAGAGGGGGAGCACCAATCACCACCCACCACCACCAGCCTCGTGCCACCCCCCCTCTCCCCACACACACACTTTACATGCTTTATTTAACACTTACACTACACATTACATTACCTCTACACCCTCAACATACACCTACACAATGAACCAATCAATACCTTCCCGACATTTACATATTAACAACAAGATGTACTCAATAATGTTCACCTCCCACACAGGACCAAAATAGAACTGAACAAAGTACCTTGCAGTGTGTGTGTGTGTGTTTGTCCGTCCCTACTATCATATCTGCAGCACGTCAAGGTAGCTATCATCATGGGAACTCTTCAACCTGCCTGCTTCTCCCACACCCAACTCCATTATTACCACGCAAAGCACATAATTACAGGTACACACCTTTTGGGGGGATTATAAAACTAGCTATTATTCATGTGTAAACGAAACTACAGTGATTGTATTTGAAGAACCTTCGTTAATAATGATAAATATTAATAGGTGACTTGATTAATTAATTAGAGAAATATACCTTCAATAACCACAAGCCTTGAAATAAAATAATGCCCAGGTAAGTATTGATAATTACCTGAACCCATGAACTTCTCACCTGACCCTAGAACCTGTCACAACCCACGACCTGCCCACTCAACCCCATTACCTGTCACAACCCACGACCTCCCCACTCAACCCCATTACCTGTCACAACCCACGACCTGCTCCCCCCAAATAACCTGTCACAACCCAGGGCCCACTTACAAGGCCAGCTTCCGGACTCTCTTCCTAACTCCTTGATTGGTCCATTACGATAACAGCAACAGCCAGCCAGCGTGAAAGTGACCTCAACGTTGGTTAAGCCTTGAGGAGTATAGGCCGGCGTCACTAAACTGCCCTGTCTCTCTCTCAATTGTCCTGTCTTTCTGAGCCGTCTCTCTCATTTGTCTCGGGTTTCGGAACTGTCTCTCTCACTTGGATTGTCTGTCTGCCTGTCTGTCTTTATTTACCTCTCCTCAATCTTTTTCTCCCTCCCTCCCTCCCTCCCTCCCTCCCCTTCACCTCTCTCTCTCCTAAATCATGTCTCAAGTTCTCTCTCCTTTAGTCGTGCTACTCCTGTGCAAGCCAGTTCCCTACTTCATTTTGATCACCCAACTAGATAAGACCTGACCCGAGAGTTCAATCCAGGTCATGGGGGCAGAGGAACATCAGTCCCCTTCACTAGTGCGTTTACAGGGGCTGATAGTCATATAAACAATCCACAAATCATTACACGGAGATATTGTTTTAGTTTGATTCCATAGCATGTAAACAAACACAGGGCTGCCACACTGCACAAAACCTGACGAAAGTGACGAGACCCTGTAAACGCACAAGTGAAGGGGACTGTACTACCACGGCTGAGGGTATGATCGGGGTACAGTTCTTTATGCTTTCTGAACTTGATATTATGTTAAACGGTGGGGAAAGTAATCGCTGAATCACAACTTAAATTAATCCATATGGGTACATACTCTTTATCTAACCTAGCATAAAAACCTATTCTAATCTAACCCTAGCTTGAACATAGAGTGATCTAAAGATCCTTCATAGTGTCCGAGGCAAACTTGCAACTCACATTCTACAAACAAAATCAGGTGTTACATTGCCAAACCAGGCCGTGTCAAAATAATAATTCATCTCAGTCAGTAGATGGCTACAACATTGTGTTTCGTAGTGCAAACCATTGATCAAATGAACTCATAGAAAAAGTGACTAATCTTTTTTTTAAAAAACATTCTTTGTAGTACATGTTAACAAAAATCAGAGAATGAAATACTTCATACAAAATGCTCCTGCTTAACATGTTAGGGTGTTATATCTTTTTATTACACATCAGCAACATCAACAACATCAGTACATTTGTTGGGTCCAGCATGGCTCAAGTCCTCCATCCAGCTGGTATCTGAAAATAAGGAATGCTGGCAGCACAACAACGGTAGTCGATTGGTCCTTCTGATTATCCACCTTTTCATCGTCGACTTTCTTCTGATGTCAGCACAGCGTCTCTTCTGTCTTCACATAGCACGTTTTTCCTTCTTCAATACCGCACTTTGTAGGTCGTGTCACCACATCTGACTTCTTCTCACTTCCTCCTGGTTTCTATAATATTCCAGATGATTTTTCTGTTCACCTGCGCTTCCTCTACGTTTAGAGCATTTTCATATTCCAGATGAATTTTCTGTTCATCTGCGTTTCCGTCATATTCCAGATGAATTTTTCTGCTCCATCTGTATTTCTTTATACATCTTCGTTTTCAACATATTCCAGACGATTTTCTGTTCATCTGCCGTCGGCCCTCTCCGGCTGGGATGAAGCCGGTCCACTGTTTGGGCTGTCGTCTCCTTAGATAACTCGTAAGGCAGGTTCCGCGGACCAGGCCTCGCCCTCCGTACGTGAGTGTCGGCGAGACCAAAGACCGTCCTGTCTTACACCTTCCACAGTGGTGAATCCCTCCCTGGCTGGGCTCACCAGGGTTCGTTGTGTGGCACTTCATTCCACACTCCTTAACTTCCTAGTAGAAAAATATAAACTCTTCTTAATCCTAGACCAGGTAGGACTTGAAAGAAGTGGGGTGGTGCGTGGCGGGTGTGGTGCTGCATTCCTCACGCTGCTACTTCTCTTCTTATATGTGCTGTGGACGGATTCCGGCTAGCCATGGGGCGGTACTGTGTGTGACATTTGACAGAAACAATCCTAAAGGGATGATGGATTAGTTGGAAGTGCATTCGCAAAAAAAAACAGATATTTATTTTATAAGTTACGTCAATGTTTGGTAACTATTATTTCCGTCACGACAATTTTCTCATTAGGCTGGGTCGGGGAGTGAAGCTCTGCTCACTACATTGAATATTATTTATCACTACGCGTCAAAGAGTACATTACAAATCATACTAGCATAAAAACACACTGAGTGAAGCTCTGTAATTATCGCAATGTTAAGTAACACTAACCACCAATTTCGAAGCATAACTCACAGGACAAAACATTGGTGGTCACCCGGGCGGGCGGGGCGGGAAACATTCGGCCATGATGCGCGCGTGACCTAGGGAAGGCGTACCCGGGACGGGGCGCGGGGCGGGGCGGGGCGGAGCGGAGCGGAGCGGAGCGCAGCGGGGCGGAGCGGGGCAGGGCAGGGCAGGGCAGGGTGGAGCGAGGCGGGAACGGATGGGTACGGAGGGTGAGGTGAGGGTTAGGACAGGGAGGAGGATGTAGGTTAAAAGACATGTTAAGTTATAACAGTTAGTACAGACACCGCTTCTATCGCTAAAACACAATGGGTACATTTAACACTGACCGACAATTAAAAAGCACTTGGGATACTGAGAATTTCACAGAACGCGGGGAACACTGAGAAATTACGTTAAGCACTGAACATATTTCTAAACAAAAAAAAATTCGCGCATACCACGACGAGAGACATTTACTTGAGCTGTAACGGTGACACACTAGGCCACTTTTCACGCTACGACGCTATGACACAGGAATTACTTATTACACAATTGTAGACAATACTTAGACTGAAACAAATGAAGGATGAAACGAGCCAGGTGTTATGGCTAACCGAGGGAGGGCATGGGTTTACGTTAAGTACACTGTTACCAATAACAAGGGACGAGGGAAGCGTGAATGCCACCAATATAATGTTACGAATGCAACCACCCTTGTACTGCCTGCTTCGTCAAGATAGTTACGAGATTACTTCAAAAGATTCTAACTATCACTGTACTGAACACTAAAGTTAAGAGGCGTGAGTATTACGTTAAGGCGCTGCCACCATTGTAATGAGACAAAACTCACAAGAAGAAGATTACATATAGGTAGAATATTGATAGTATAAGAGTATAAAGAGAGGAAGACTTTGGTAGCGTGGCCGTGATAGTTATTTACACTGTCAGTACACTTATCGTATCTTATACGTCAATACACTTCTATTACGTCTTAAGGGCGACTTCTCAAACACTGCTTCGTTACAACTCTTTATTAATTAACGACATGACATGGACACATTAATAACACCTTCTATTGAAGTTACTAGGACATTATGTTTACGTTACTAGGACATCATATTACGTTACTAGACACTCTGATTCTCGGACACGAACATGAAATGAATACACTTCCCACGTAAGTAACTCATCCCACGGAAAGCTCTGACAAACACTCACGTGACCTAGGGGAGGCCTAGCAGGTAGTCTGCTTAGCGGGACCACTGGTGTCGGGAGGGCGCCTGCTTAGCTGGGACACCGGAGGGAAGTCTCGGTCCTGACCGGAGGCGGCTTGCCTCCGGCCCTGACTTCGCTGGAGCAGCACTAGTGGTGTCGTAGCTGGCCACCTTGTTACAAGACAACTACTTCTCTGCGAATCCTCGAGGGAGGACCAGGACGTCCTATATATTGGGAAGCGAGCCGTCAGGTTCAGCTGGCCTGGGGGGCGGCGAAGGGTCTCTTTACATTTGACCCCGCAAATGTGCGGTCAGGCCTGGACTTTTTCAGAACTATCTGGGAAAGTCATCAGGTGGGGCCATGTGTATATTGGGAGAGCAACCGTGAGAGTTCCCCTACACTTGACTTCCCAAACGTCGGGTCGACTGGAGTTTCTGAGATGTAAGGAGAAGTCGTCAGGTGGGGCCGTGTAACACGAGAGGCCTTGAGTTGGGCTCCAGGGGTTACAAGTGACCTGGCTAATTGTGAGGTCAGGTCTGGACTTCTTTCTGCGGTGTAGGTTATTGTATATTGGGAGAGAGTCGGCTGGTGCCTTCTTACATGTGTGACATGGGAGGGGGAGCTAGTTGGTTTACAATCCTTGGTCAACCGCAGAGTTACCCTATACTTTTGCCCTCGGCTAATGTCCGGTCAGACTGGAGTTTCTGAGATGTAAGCTGTGGTCTGACAAACCATCACTACAGTATGATCGGGGTACAGTTCTTTATGCTTTCTGAACTTGATATTATGTTAAACGGTGGGGAAAGTAATCGCTGAATCACAACTTAAATTAATCCATATGGGTACATACTCTTTATCTAACCTAGCATAAAAACCTATTCTAATCTAACCCTAGCTTAACCTATCCTAAACTAATCTAAAGCCTAAAACCTAAGTTAAACTGAACCCGGTTAAGTTAAATTAGATCACATTAAGGTAGGTTTTAGGTTGTCAAGTTTGGTTGGATTAAGTTTAGTTGCAATACCACGATGCTTTACCTCGTTAAGGAAAAACACGTATTCGCTCTGGCAACATCACTGTCTGCTCCAAAACCTGGCGGCTCAGTGGGCGCTTCCTGGTGTTGAGGAAGTACACCTAACTTATCTGTATTCCTTTATGACGAGATAATAACAACGTAATGGTATAATAAGACAATTAAACATAGAATTTCGTTATATATTTCTATACCACACGAGTGATAAGTTACTGCAGGTGAACCTTATTGATTATACCTGCGCCATCTGTTTTATTTATATATTCCGACGTGAAGAGAAACAGAATATGAACAGAGAACATCTAAAACATTTCTCCTGGGCTATGATTCGATCCGCGCGGGCTGCACACTTCCCCAACATAACACACCCCCGCCAGGCTCGATGAAGACCGTTATTCGTGACTCACGCTGCACCCTACCTACCCGGTCTCGAGTCACCCAGGTTAACAACAGCAGAGAGAGAGTGTGTGTCACGGCCAAGCTAAACTGCTCTCTGGGCAGATGGTGTTTGAGAGAGAGGTCACACCACCACCACCTCTCATTGTGTGTGCGCGAGAGAGTCACCTTCACCAGCGGTAGGGCAAGGCTGGTCTGGTCTGCTCCACCTGCCCACCATACCACTCTTCATTGTTGACGTGCTTGGGCCTCTCATACTCCACCACCTACATTCTTTCCTCTCTTGCCACCAGACACTCCACACACAGACACACACTGTCAGCACCAAATTCTCCACATAGTATTAGTTTCCGATAAGGTTATACCCAATATCATCAAACTTTTTACACTGCATTCTCGTCTTCCTGCAAACACAACCTCGCCTCTTACATAAATTATTCATTAAGCGAGGACAGCGACCTCTAAAGGCACCTTACACACGTCAGCCTCGACTCCACAATGTTGGGTGATACTACACACGGCACACACACACCTCTCCATCCAATCATTACCTGCCATTAACCTGGGGATCTTCCTGCACACCTTCCCGGCAACACCTGACGAACCAAACTGTTGTTATCTTTAATCCTGGTGAACAAAACAACCACTACACCTTAGCAACAAACTGTCACACTGTCTACTGAACACAACCACTGCCCTCAGATGATTTATATCTTTCATAACGTGCAGAAAATCCTAGCCCTTGGATACCACATTGTTGCTCTTGTGTCCTTTGCTGTCCACTACATCATCCCTCGTAACCTATTGTTCCTGCCACTCCAGATGTTTTTATTCTTCCTCCGATCATCAACCAGTTGTCCTTGTATAAATTATGATAAAACTTGTGCCGTCTGTGTTTTAAGCCGAGCCTGGGTAATTGTGAGGCTCCAGGGTGCAAACAATTAGCTCGGAGACTTACTAGACTCTCTTAAAGATTGTGACGTGAGGACAGGACACAACAATACTTCATTAGGGCGAATTAAAAGTTAGGTTTTAAATAGCGTCATCATTAGCGTGAGTCTTGTTGAGGGAGAGAGTGTGTGTCCATAACGAGAGAGAAGAGAAGCGACACACACACACACACACACACACACACACACACACACACACACACAGTACAGTTTTACGACCATTACCTCGCTACACTTAAGATACTACTCTAGCGGGCGTAGTTTATAACAATTACCCACAACAGGAGGGTCGAGGAGGAGTGTTTGGGTGGCGGTAAGTGGACAACATTACTCACGCCCGCTTACAAGTACTGCTCCCCTGATTCTTGGAGGTGATGGCAGGGAGGGAAGTGTGTGTGTGTGTGTGTGTGTGTGTGTAATGATCTCGGAGTGGCAGACCTCCAGCAAGGACCAACCCGGCCGTCTGGGATAAGTTAAGGATATTGCGGCAGTCTCCCCAGGGAAATCCTCTCACGATTGCATTCTTGCACCGGTAATTGCTGAATGGAGAGGAAGAGTTAGTGCTTATTTTATCTCTCTCTCTCTCAAATTAATTATGGAAAAGTGTTCAATAAGGCGGTAGAAATACTTACTCAGTAGGAAAAAAAGAAATATTTACTTTATCAACACGAGCCTCTGTAGTACCTAGACCATGGCATAAGCTCTTAACACCTGGCTCTGTTTTTAATTAGTAGTATGTAAAACAATCAGGTGGGCTTATCGTCTTCCAGGATACAGACATCATTCACAAAAGACATTAAGGAATCAGGATGTTTTTTCCCAGTGTAAAATTCCCAAGACCAACCACTGTGTTCTTCCGCCACCCAACCATTTAACACTTTACACCGTGTACCCCTAGTGTTTTTAACAAGGCAATTAACTGAGATAATGACAGACAGATGGACTCCTTTCGTACCTTCACTCATGCTGTCTCGTTTCAATATCCTCTCTCTCTCACACACACACACACTGGGGCTGTCTATGTCAACATCCTCACGCGAAATCGGACTTTGGCATTTTCTTGGCAATAAATGTTTCACCTTCACTAATTAAACGTTAAACCAGACAAATCATCACTGCTTCAGAGTTAAACAGGACACTTTCCTTACTATGTCAACATTAAACGAGACACCATCATTATTTCAACGTTAAAAGAGAGACTTTCACTACTTCACCAACGTTAAACGAGACCGTTTCATTACTTTCTCAACGCTAAACCATCGAGTCGTCACTGCGTCACTGAACAAAGGGCACTGCACCACGATTACTGGGATCAATAACTGCTACAGTGCTCACCGCCAGCATAAAAATCAATCTTTCCCTTTCACTGAGTGAGTGATATTAAATTTTTCGCGGTCAGTGGGCCGAGTCAGTCAGTCAGTTCAACCGACATGCAGAGTAGTGTATTTAAAATGCTGGTGCAACTCAAATATTGGCGCCGCTAAAAATATTGCCGCTTGTAAAATATATTGGCGCATGAAAATTAATGACTGCTGTTGCCACGTATTGTAAATCAACCTTAATTACCTAAAACACCTGTGTATAATTACCTTAGTATTAATTATCAACATACAATAATTAGACGTGAGATTAATGACTATATGAAATTGTTATTACATTATCATTTGGGGTAATTAATGCAGTTCAGCTTACCTAACTCAGCTTAACTGCTCAATTAATCTTAGCGCCAGTGTTGAATTAGGTGCATGGTCTGGAAAACACGAGAATCGACTTAAAAATATTTCGATTATTTTAAACGGGATTCCAACTGCCCCTTTTAAGAGTTAACCCCTTGAGTACGATGACTTTAACCCCTTCGTACTCAAGAGAACGGGTCATCTTATCCAAAGGGTTAAGCCGGACATCGCATGGTTAGGACAACGTATTCAAGGGATTAAGATATCGTATTGAGAGGGTTAGCATCGTACTGTATATGTTAACACGGTATCTCCCTCCATTGAAGACTAACGCACACCTCACGCTTCCGACCAACACACTTATTTTTTTTTTTCAAGAATAATCTGAAGACGCATCAACAGGTAGTATGTCTGTCTGTAACTCTACCTTCAGGCGTTGACGTGAGCCAGTCTCCTCTCAACACCCAAACCATCCTCACCTGCAAAGACAAGAAACAAGTAGTTAATATTTTGTGTTTATTGTTTCAAATGTGGTATGGGAAGAAGCAGGTTTTGCACCGACCCCACCCCCCCTTCCTCTCTCCCCCTTCCCTCAAGAGAAGTTTATGTCGCAGTTGCACCTTCAAAGAAAATTGTTGATTTATGTCAGAGGGGAGCATGTATACCTCATAGTTAATTAGAGAACGGTGTGGGTTACCTGGAGGGAACCGTGTGTGTGTGTGTGTAAAGAATCTCACTATCACAATATAGGAGTCATCACACAATAAAACTTCACTCTAAGCTAAAATTCAAAGACAAACTTGACTGGTTGACAAAAAAAAAAAAACTTCACCCCTGACAAAGGTTCAAATAGTCATGAAGCTGGTGGAACACTGTCACTTCCCCCTGACACCAACCGGGGCGGGGCGGGGCGGGGCGGGGAAGGACGGGGCGGGTGGGGGGAGGTCCAAATGGTGGCCACATATTTCCCCTCACTGATCTAGTTCATGTAAACACGTCTAAATATAATCACATTTCCTAAACAATACTAGCACCTGGAGGCTGAACAAGGAGTATCCGTGTATAAGGCTCACCAACACGGGGCAGGTGTGTGTGGGTGGGGGCGTAAGGAAGCAGGTGAGAGGTGGGGGCAGGGGGTATAGGAGGGAATGTGGGTAACGAGTGTGATGATGACGGTTGGTGGTGATGATAGCAGATACGAGGCGAAGGAAGGTGAGGCAGAGTTGGCGACAGGTGTCTGGCAGGTGGAAGAGTAAATGTGAAGAATATTGGTTGGAGTGAGTGTCTGGCAGGTAAGTGTATAAGCAGATGTCACGAGCAGGTGTATGCGGGAAGCAGATGTTACAAGCAGATATGAGAGTAAAGGAGGCATTACACAGTGAAGGGCAGAGGTGAGGTGACAACAGCCTCCTTCCTCTTTACCTGTACACTCGTCGCCCTGCCTCAACACATGTGACGGTGACCCCCACATCCGTCACCACCACTACCACCACCACATACCATACATAAGAACATAAGAATGGAGGAAACTGCAGCAGGCCTATTGACTCATACTGGGCAGTCCCGTTTACACCCAACCCCTATTGCTCATATAAGCATCCAACCTATGTTTGAAGCTATCCAGCGTATTCGAGTTAATGATGATATTTGGTAACTTGTTCCATTCATCCACTACTCTGTTTCCAAACCAGTGTTTACCTATTTCACGCCTAAATCTAAATTTGTCTAATTTAAAACCATTGTTACGAGTTCGCTCCTGGTTGGATAGTTTGAGTACCTTTGTAATGTCCCCTTTGTTTAACCCTGACTTCCACTTATACACCTCTATCAGGTCACCCCTCGCTCTACGTCTCTCGAGGGAGTGCAAATTAAGATGCTTTAACCTGTCTCTACACACCAACGCCAACTTCAACACCACCATCACATACCACACGCCAACACCACCACCACCACACACCACACTCAAACGCCAGCACCACCACTATAGACAACCATCAACACTACCTCACCACCACCACTTCCCTTACTGTACACAATGCTGCCTCACTTAAAATGATCTGTTGCATCACTAATGGTGTAAATCATGATTATTTTTATTCAACAAATAAAAAACTTGAGGATATATGAGACAGGTGTCGTTAACGAGGACGACTCCCTGTCTTCTGTTGGTTAAATATGATGATTTATGATGGTTATATATTTATTAACTAATATGAAGCACCGTATTGTTGCAGCTTTAAGAGAGAAAGTGTTCCAGATTACGGTCGAGTGTGGTGAGTGGTGAGTGTGTGGTGGTGAGTGTGTGGTGGTGAGTGTGTGGTGGTGAGTGTGGTGAGTGTGTGGTGGTGAGTGTGTTGAGTTCGGTAGCCTCCACCTCCATTTGTCTAGCTCCCACCCACCCACCCCGTGAGCACTTGCTGTTGACATAATCCCTCCTACATACACACCACCACCACGACTAAACACACAAGCGCCCTTTCACACCTCCACTCAACACACACAAACAAACTGTAAAACATGTTCTGGCACACAGCTTTCAGAGCGTCATTAAAGGCGACCTTCTTGAAACACTTCTTTGTAAACTATCCAGGGAGAGAGACCATGTTGCTGATTGAGGATTTTTTTAGTTGAACAAATTTATTGACAGCTTGGAGTACAGTTTGCCTATTCTGAGTAATTCAGTCAGGTCTTGACACTGGAGGTGGTATCACTGCCACGCAGGACAGAGGTTCATACACAAAGGAATAGATCATATTCATTAACAGTATATATAGGTCAGATTCGTGTGGGTTGATGTCGCTGTTCACTGCCATGCAGGACAGTGGTTCATATACATTGGACGTCATATTCTAATTGAAGACTAATCAGTGTGGGCTAGCAAATTTTGGATAAACAGCAAGAATCCTCAAGCACACCTGATTCAATGAAGTAATTACATAGTGCAAGATACAATAAGTCAGGTGGCCTGAAGTCTTTGACAGTGTCACATTCAATAATATAGTGTTCAAGTGTATGCTTTAGAGGTTTATCACAAAGTTTACATGCTGAGTGTTCTGGTATGGGTACAGCGTTACTAACTTGCCAGATGTGTCTGTATCCTAGCCTAATTCTGGCCACGACTATATCTCATTGTCTGGTTCACAAAATTCGTCATATTTACTAATGCTACAACTGCCAGGGAGAGGAAGCGGGGAGGGTGGGACAGGACGATGGGGGAGCAGGAGAAGGGGAGGGGTGGGAAAGGTGGAAGACTAAATAGGCTTCAAATCCTTCATTAGGGCACAGCGCATCGGCCCGCCCCATGACCTTAAATATAAAAATATAAAAATTAAAATTCCCGCCTTACATAATGGTTTTAGAAATTTAACATTCATCTATAATGTCATGAGGTCAGGTAGCTCTGCTGGCCACCAACAGTAATACATTTTAGTACAAGAAAATGGTTTATACACACACGCCTGCACAAGATAGAATAGATTTATAAGAGAAAACAAACAAAACTTGATTAAATTATACCTTATAGTTAGAGAGAGAGATGTATGTATGTATGTATGTATGTAAAATAATCGACAAACAGACGGTAAGAGGAGCAGTGTGACATAAACAAAGGAACGGACATAATAAACTGATACCCACATGTGTGTTGTACAAAGAAGCAACACGTCGTCAACCTTTGAGCTGCTTCTCTAAAAGTGTTGAGAGGTGATACTGAGAACACCGCCTGAACCTTATCCTACACCGCCCCGTCCCACCCACCCACACCCTCCCACTCTCAAACATACACATATACTCCCTCAAACGTGCGCATACACCTTCACACACACACACACACACACACACCTTCATGACTGGGCTTATATGAATGAAAAGTTTAGTGATCCTCGATGCAAGGTAGAGAGATGTGGCTTTTGAACAACAGCATGATGCGGGAGAGAGAGAGAGAGAGAGAGAGAGGGGGGGGGGGTAGGGATTGGGTTATGTGCCCGCTCTGAGATGGAGACCTGAGATACTCTATAACTATATAAACATGAAACGTCCCCGCCTGAGCTTTAAGACGTAGAACCTCTAACACCATAACGTAGGGACGGACGGACGGACGGACACAAAATACAGACGGTGGGATACGAAATACAGGCACAACTACAAGGAGACACACACACACACACACACAATACAAACGAACGGACAAAGCACACCACCTCTTACCGTCCGTATGTAACACTTGCATACCAACTTCCTAAGACACTTTCATCCACAAAGGAGACGACTCGATAAACTTTCTTAAACCGGGTGAAGAAACACGTTATCAAGACCAGGACTCGTAAGAATAACGTGACTCGTAGAATGACCCCAGGCTCGTAGAATGACCCCAGGCTCGTAGAATGACCCCCAGACTCGTAGAATGACCCCAGACTCATTAGAATGACCCCAGACTCGAAGAATGACCCCCAGACTCGTAGAATGACCCCAGACTCGTAGAATGACCCCCAGACTCGTAGAATGACCCCAGACTCGTAGAATGACCCCAGACTCGTAAAATGACCCCAAACTCGTAAAATGACCCCAGCAAGCGACTAAATAATGTTAAAGAGACGAATAATCACATGTATCCCAACAGCCATTGACTGAACGACCCTTAGCAACACCTCGCCCAACAACGTGATCAACTGGACTTGGTTGTTAAGACTGTCAACCCCAAAAAGTGTGTTGAGATCAGTAACTAAGTGGTAGAATGAAAGTGTTTTTGTGGTAAGTGGACTAAGAGGTGTGTGGAGAGCAACTTGTGAAGGGATGGTGGTGAAGAAGACAGAGGTGGAGAAGAAAAAGACAAGAAGACAGAGGAGGAGAAGAAGACAAGAAGACAGAGGAGGAGGAGAAGACAAGAAGACAGAGGAGGAGAAGAAGACAGAAGAAATATATTGCAATTTCTGAAATACAGGATATTATGTTGTGCACTTTGTCTAGTGATGAGAAATATCCTTAAGAAATTTTATCTAAAGATTAATTTGGATAAAGTTTTATAACCTTTGACCTTCAGCAGTGACGTTAACCTCTGTACCTGCAGGTGTAGTACAAACTGCCCAGCGGTGATAAAACAATACTGACGAGTTCCATCAAAACATCTCTATTGGGCTTAAAGTTTACCTGTACACACAACACAGAAAAAAAAATGGTTGTGTGTACGTGACTTCAGAGATCATCATCTGCTCGTGCACGGTGACTGTATCTGACCGGTCCTGCTTGCCTGCCTCCAACACAACCACCCGACAACATAACAGCCACCACACAGACCCTCGGTGACACACGGCGCCAACTAATTCAGATTAATGGGGCCGCTTCCTCCGTTCACTGTACCAAGTAAATCACAATCTAGGTGGTGCCTATACAGCACATCCTTGACCACACCACAAGTAAACACGACAATAAAGCTGGTCCTTATGTTCAGCCTTGACCTGAATTGTGACTTGTATGGCGAAACACCCGACAGTTGCTGAAGGAATATAATGTGTAAACGTCACAGGAGACAGCAAGTCACCCTGCAACTGATGCTGTGTCACCTCCCAATTTATCTTGCTTTGATTAATAATATGTTAAAAATCTCCCTCCATGCACGCCAGCGAGGTTAACTTTAGAGAGAGCATCAAATTAATGAAACATGATCCACGTGATGTGTAAAACCTGAGGCAGGCAGAGTCAAGTGGCCCAACATACTTGCACGTTAACATCTGACTCGAGTAACATCACACCCAAACTATCTGACCTTCACAGTGAGCAGAGGTGAACCTATACATAACCCACCACCCTCATCCTCTTTACAGCTGACACTAACGAGAGGGAAACTAACTTTCCCTGAAGAGCAGTAGGGGAAGTTACGGTCCCGACTAGCGCCCCCCACATCCGCTCACCCACGCACGCTATCAGGATTAGCGAACTTCCCAGAATCTGATCAGGAGCCGTGAAGCGATGACACTCACGCCCAGGTGTAGAGCTCCTCAACACACCTTACCCCGACAATACACACCCCCTACAGCCTACACTTATAAACATTCATAACCCACAAATACACTAAATCCCCCCCCTACACACATCCTCCTACCAAATACCACGCCCTCCATTATCCCTTTCTTCCTCTGAACACTAAACCAAGGAAAAAAAATAAAATAAATAAAACAGACAAGGGCATCAGATCCCAGACCCTCCACTCACTCTCCGTGCAAGTCTCTGGCCACACAGTGAGTCATCATCACTTACTGGTGTCATCAGCCTTGTGAATCTAGTGTTTTACTCACCACACACACACACACACACAAGCCACGACTTCAAACACAACCTTACATTAGAGAAAAAAGTTAGCAACACTGAACACCCAAAAGCTAAAATAAACAACCAAATTTAGAACACAACGCTAACCATTACAGTATATAAATAAGTTTCTGTATATCCTGAAGACCGATTAAAAGCTTGGTCACGTATTGGCGTTCAAGTCGAGTGGAACCTTGAGGTGTGACTGTCCCATTACTTGGTTCACTTCCAGCCAAGAAGCAGTCGTTTAATGTTTATATACCGTATAATAATGTGGCTCTCTTGATGTTTGGACGTTAATAGTGAAGTAATTATTTGATCTGTCGTCACTGGTTGAGTCCATTACGTAACCTTCAACCACGAACACACTACACTACCCATACATTACCTGTGGTGGATGTGGTTGATGATGGTGACGCATTAACCACACCCAACCATTACGTCACCATATAACACTGTAACCACAACAAAGACAGTATTATATGAGTCCACTGATATACCAGATGACTGAGCTATTGTTTGTTAGTAATTTTATTCACCTGATAGCTTGTTCGTGCAATCAGAGGGGGGGGGGGGACCATTTAAAACCTTCATGTATCTACTGACCTTATGGAGACAAGTTAACCATTAGCTGCAGCAAACAAACAAATAAACCTCGTTGATATAGAGTTCCATTACCTCACCTGTGTTAAGGGTGTGGCGGTGAACACAAGGCCACCCCCCCCCCCCTTCCCGTCAGGTTAATGAGATAAATAATCCTAAGATAACATTACCTGAGGGTGTTGACAAGGAGGGTGTGGAGGGAGGTTACGAAAGCACTAACCACCACCTGGCAACAGCTGGTGTCTCTCGCTCTCTGTAATCTCCTTGAGAGCATCACACCTCCCTCCACACACACACACACACGAAAAAGGTAACTCCCAGGAACCCAGCCAGCCAGGACACTCATCAGGGAGGATAACACATTCCTACGACAACAGAAGCATAAACTTGTGAACAAATGCGTCACCTCCAAAAAGTTTTAATAAGCTTGAAATACTTCTACCATCACCACCGCATTGCCCACTCCATCACTACCACCATCACTACCACCATCTCTACCACCATCTCATTACCTTCCAACAGAGAGTTTAAGACCAAATCCTTGACAACATTTATCACCCTTCCTCAGTGAGTCCTTGGCTTGTGTGTTACCTCGGCCACCATCGCGTGTTTTTGACTTACCAAAGGCAATACGGATCACCTGAAGATTAACCCCCCCGCTGTAGCTTATTTCACCTGATGATTAACACCCTAATGATTTTCACCTGTGGAATGGGAGTTAAGGTGGATAATATTCAGGTGAAATAAGCTGAAGGAGCTAATAAGGTGAAATACGCTGAGGGGGTGCTAATCTTCAAGTGACCCGAGAAAATTATCACACGTTCAATCTCTCATATAATCAGGAGTTGGTAATTCCCGAGAGATGGCGCGGTATGTGTTATAATTTCTATCTATGAATGAAATTAATATATACCATTTCTTTCATGGTGTTTTATACTTTCATCTGTTCCTATTTTCATTTTTACTTCATGATTTGTTTATTGATTATTTTTGTTTACCGTTTGTTTAGTTTGATATTGTTTACTGAATGTCGTTGTTTCTGACGTTGTTTACGGTTTGTGGTAAGTTTTCTTAATTTGGTGTTGTTTGATATTGTTTAGTTTTGTTGTTGTTTACTGTTTCATCGTTGTTGTTGTTTCCCGTTCTCCGATTCCTACTGGTGCAGAAAACTTTTAATGCATAAAGGAATATATATACCGGTACAGTAGTCCCCGTTGTTGATACTAAGGATGGAATGTAACCAGACACACACACACACCTACGCAGAGTTCCCGTAATTAGGGTGACGGAAGTGCAGGTTACCGCAGGGATTCACCACCTTGAACCATTTATGAAGCCTTCCTCCACACACACACACACACACACACACACACACACACACCTTAACCCCTTGAGTACGACGACTTAACCCTGAGTACAATATCATCAAGCTCAAGGGCATTGTACTCCAGGGGTTAAGTCGTGGTATTCAAGGGGTTAAATTCATGGTAGTTAAGGAAGGCCATTAGAGGTTACTAGCGGGAATACCCTTAACAAGATTCTGGAAAAATAAGATTATTCACCGGAAATGAGTATATCATAAAAATGCTTGACGTGTGCGTGTGTGTGTGTGTGTGTGTGTGTGTGCGCGCGCGCGTGCGTGCGTGTGTGTGTGTTTACCTTTTTATACCACACATTGATGGGAGGAATTACCTTTATGTTAACGTCACCTGCTGAAAAATAACATACCACTAATTTTCCTTCATTTGTTTATTTACTTGTTGTCTGAGGTGCATCTGTACCTATCCACGCGCTGTTCAAGGTTACAGGACGCTCATAATACGACGATTGAAAAGCATCAACTATTTTGGGTGAATCTACACTTTTAGGGGGGTAAATTCGCATATTTTTTAGGTGAATCCATACTTTGAGGGGGGGGGGAGGTGGGAGGGGTTGAATCTGTACTTTTTGTGTAACTAACTTATACCGTTAAGTCAGAAGAAAGTTTATCAGTCTGAACCTAAATTTATACAGAAACATAACAGGAAAGTTGAGGCCGTACACAAGAGCTAGAGGCTCTTAATAATTCATCTTTTTATCCTACTGTCCCTCGAGCAGGTGAGTCATTAAGTGCTGATAGTCATTTTCCTTACCAAATAATAATGACAATAAAATACTACGACTACTACTACTAATAATAATACAATAATAAAAATAATATTAATGATACAACAATTATCATCATCATCATCTTTGGGGTAAAATAGTTCTTGGTTTATATTCAATAATTATTGCCTCTGTCTAGAAGATGAAGACAACGTTGCATATTTTAGTTGCAACATCGTCTGCAAGTTGTCGTGAATAATAATTAGTCTTCTGAATGAGGATTATTTTATTATATTCTACGTTATTTAAATAAGAGTTGTAAAGGAAGGCGTCAGTATGTAAATTATGTAAAGATAAATATATACTCCATGTTGTCAAGCCAAAGTAAATTCGTGAAAATATACCTAACCTAACCTTAACCTAATCTAACCTTAATCTAACCTAACGTAACCTTAACCTAAAGTAACTTTAACCTAACGTAACCTTAACCTAACGTAACCTTAACCTAACGTAACCTTAACCTAACCTAACCTTAATCTAACCTAACGTAACATTAACCTAACGCAACCTTAACCTAACGTAACCTTAACCTAAAGTAACCTTAATCTAACCTAACGTAACCTTAATCTAACCTAACCTAACCTTAACCTAATCTAACCTTAATCTAACCTAACGTAACCTTAACCTAACGTAACCTTAACCTAAAGTAACCTTAATCTAACCTAACGTAACCTTAATCTAACCTAACCTTAACCTAACGTAACCTTAACCTAAAGTAACCTTAACCTAACGTAACCTTAATCTAACCTAACCTTAACCTAACGTATTGCACCTCTACATATTGGTAAACGTTTAAATGAGTCATGACAACAAACGTTTAATACAACAATAGGGGAGTCGAGAATTTATAAACAACAACAACAACAACAACAACAAACTTCAACTACAGTTATTACCGGAAAAGATGAACCAAGACCGACAAACAAACAAAGAAAAAAGTTAACATAAAAACATGGAATTATTTCTTACATAAAAGTTACAGTTATGTGAGGAGTGCGGTGACAAAGTGGATTAATCACTCGTCGCCAGACCTAAGGGGCGCTAATTCGAGTTTGAGGCACCCACAGTCGACCCAGGTGTGAGTTGGAGACATTATTTATTATTATTATTATTATTATTATTATTATTATTTTGAGAAAGTGGAGGTGAACAAGGGCAACACCGGACACCCTTATACTATATATACCGAAGGATTAATATCGAGTCTCTTATTCCCCAGTGACTCAAAGTCGAATCAATAGGGATGAAGTAATTTGGACTTACCCGTCGTTACAATCAGA